>NC_137056.1:19448441-19490941 GCF_032717465.1 Coenobita brevimanus | reverse complement strand
ACAGACGGCTCGAAATCCTCTGGTGGCACAAGTTTTGCAGTTTTGTTTCCCAATAGTTCGTATCAATCCCGTCTCCCTGATGTTGCTAGTATTTTCAGTGCAGAATTATTTGCTCCTTTGATTGCTGTTCGATATATTTTTTCTTCACAGATCTCATCTTTTGTTATATTCACTGACTCCCTTAGTGCCCTTTTTAGCCTCCAGACCATTCCCGCAACCAACCAACTTGTTCTTAAAATTCAGGGGTGGTTGTACAGGATTGCTACCAGGAAGAAAGTAGTCACCTTTTGTTGGGTTCCGAGCCATGTTGGTGTTGCAGGAAATGAGCAGGTGGATTTTTTGGCCAAGTCAGCGGCGTCTAACACATTATCCTCCAGCTGTCTCCCAGTAGGTGACTTTTTTCCATCTCTCTTTTTGTCGCTTAAGCGTCGATGGCAATTGGAGTGGTCCCATGTTACTACTAATAAGCTGCGTTCCATTAAGCCCTCTGTTTCGCCTTGGTCATTTTCCTCCTATTCTAACAGACGGTGGGAGACAGCGTTAGCACGTTTGCGTTTAGGCCATACCCGTCTTACACATGGCTATTTGATGGCTGGTGGAGTACCTCCTCTTTGCTCCTACTGTCAGGCTCTACTTACTGTAGAGCATCTCCTACTGGACTACCCTCGATACTCTGCTGAGCGTCACCGTGCTTTCCATTTCCTTGATAACTTACGCCATCAACATTCACTTGCTGATCTTCTAGGTGAATCCACCCACGTTTCGGTTACCGCTCTCATATCCTTTTTGTCACGTATCCATATGCTTTCCTCCATATGATTGCTTTACCTGACCAATATCAATGATTTCTTCTTTAGTGCCATATGGCCTTTGCTGCCTGGCACTAGTTTTCCTATTCAATCAATCAATCAATCTTTCTCTCTCTCTCTCTCTCTCTCTCTCTCTCTCTCTCTCTCTCTCTCTCTCAGGGCGGCGGGGTCAGGGGTCAAGGTTGCGGGCAGGGGAGGGGAGGGGAAGGGGGAGTTACGCACCCCTGCCTAACGCACCTGCTTCCGTTCTTCACCTGTTGGGTTAATTAGCTTCGATTTACCTGGTTTACCTGAGAAATTTACAACGGAGGAACGAGAAAAATAAATGACCTTAGGGTGGCATCATCATCATTATTATTATTAGTTTTATTGTTATTATTATTATTATTATTATTATTATTATTATTATTATTATTATTATTATTATCATTATTTTTATTATCATCATCATCATTATCATCATCATTGTCATTATCATCGTCATCATCATCATTATTATTATTATTATTATTATTATTATTATTATTATTATTATTATTATTATTATTATTATTATTATTCATTTCTTCATGGGGTAACTTGAGAAGAGTATGTGAGCCTCTTTCATTAATTCATTCATTCCTTTCATTTTTTTTTCATTTCCTTCTTTCTTTTTCCTTTCCTCATCTTTTTCCTCCCTAACTCTCCCTTTCGTCCTTCCTTCCTTCCTTCCATTCTTTTCATTGCTTCCTTTCTTCCTTCATTGCTGTCTTTCCCTTTTCTCTCTCTCTCTCTCTCTCTCTCTCTCTCGAGTCGGGTCCTCATCTTGAACACACACAGGTACGCCCTCTCGTATTTTTTACCACTATCTCCAGGCATATGAGTCAGATACGTGAAACTATATACATTCGGTGAGTTAATAGTGCCGAGAAAAGGATACAGAAAATAGAGAAGAGGAGACAGCCTGGAATTGGAGATAACGTGGAACATAGGGCGAAAAAGGACCTACGAAGTTTTGAAAATATTTGAAATTTGAACGTCCCATACTCTCACCTACACTGCTGGTGAGTAAATGTGACTAAACAATCTTGACTGTCTTGCCACAAGCAACTAGAAAGCTTCGGGGGAGTCCATATAAACTCTCAAAACTACCCCCAACCTTCAAGATCAGAAAAACTTGCCACAGGACTAAACATGGCGACCCACATTGACCGAACACTACAACAAAGGCAGGCCACAGTGAACAACACACCAAGTTTAACCAATCCTACCAGAGATTTCCTCAGTGCCAATTATACTAAACTACAGCTACAGAGGCACTGTAGAGACTTGGGACTACCAAACGTGTGGGTCACAAAAGAGTAGTTAATGAAGAAGATAATAGAACATTCGGTGAGCGTAAACCAAACCAGTGGCTCTTGCACCACAGAGTACATATCCAGTGACCACCCTGTAACTATTAACGAACAGATGACAAGGGATTGGAAGGAAATAACTGAAGACAATAAAATGAAAGACTAAGAAATCAAGCGCCTAAACGTAGAAATGAATAAAATAAACACATTACTACAACAGGTATCTGAGCGTGTGGCAACACTGGAAACCACGACTTTAACTACTTCTCGGGAATCAACACCTGCCACCACCTGAGGTCACTCTTCCTTCACTCCGCCACCACCACCACCACCACCACCACCAAGTATCATGACCAAGAAAGTGAACGAAATAGATAGGCGGGTGTCAATGCTGGAGGAAAAATTGGACAAACTAAGAAAACATGAGACTGAAACACACGAAAACATCGAAGACAGAAAAACAGAGATAGAGCCAGATAGCCAAGAGAAGACCCTGTTACTAGGCGACATCAACCTAGCCGGAGCGACAGCATCGGATCTGAACAATAGGTGCACTATTCGCACTCTGCCCGGAGCGAATATAGACCTGCTAAAGTGCTGGGTCCAAGAAAAACTAGCATGGGGTCCAACAAAGTGCATAGTTTACGGTGGGCTGTATGATATAATGGAGAACGTAGACCCATCAGCTATACTAGACAATCTCAGAGCACTAATCAGTGAATTAAGAAATATAAATGAAACTATGGATATTTGTGTGAGCCAGCTCGTGCCTAGTCTCCACTCTGAATCGCTAAATGCCAAAATCAACGCCTTCAAGGAACGGGTGCTAAAGTGGACCAGAGACAACGGCCAAAAGTCTGTAAACCGTCAACTCGTTTTGAAGTTGGCAACTGGAGACATCGATGAATCCTGCTACGATGTGCATGGAGAAAACCAAGGCTCTATTCTGAACAGAAACGGAGCTATAAGGCTACTGAGTGAAATGACAAAACAGTACCCCATCTTCAACGACTGCATTAACTGGGCCAAAATGAAAGGGAAACAGGAACAGAACTCTGTAGTCAACCATGATGTAATTCCCCGCCCCAGTCTCTAGGTAAGAACCACATGGACAGGGATGGGTGGCAGGTAGCAGGAAGCAGACGACGACCCCAGCTGAACAGGTGGGAAGACAGAGAGCAACGCCACTACCCACACCCTCCCAACAACGCCTGAGAGGACAAGATGAAGCAGGACATGACGGGTAGCGTTCCATCCCACCCACGCTCTGCTCCCCGACACCCCCTTCAGTACAACCAACATCACTACAACCACAACCGCAGGAAACCCGGTTGTTACAATTGTGGGGAATTTAATCATCACGTATCACGATGTAGATTCGACCACAAAGTACAGTGCAGAGAATGTTTTACCTACGGACATAAAAGCCGACTATGCAGGTTTTACAATGCTTAGGAGTGTGGCAACGAAGACCTAGCCGTTTGCTCAAATACTAATGCTGTAAAGGATAAAATAATCATAGAACATATCAATGCCCAATGACTGCTTTCAAATTTTGAAGAAACAAAACTTCTGGTAACTGAAAGAATTATAGACGTTCTATGTATAAGCGAAACATGGCTTCTTTCCCACACTCCTGACCTATATATCGCAATACCTAATTATAAACTATACAGATGTGATAACGGCAAGGGTGCAGGGGTGTGTATCTATGTGAAACAGTACCTCAACTCAGAAAACATTGATACCAAAAGTAGCGAAACAAACAGGTGTGGCAGACATATGGATCAAAATACAGTGCAGAAAATTACCGTCTGTTATTATAGGCTGTCTTTATAGACACCCTAAAGCACATTGTAACTCCTCTGCCTATATTGTCGATACTATAAGATCCATGTCACTACACCAGAAAACTTTTTTTGTCCTTGGTGATCTAAACGACGATCTGTTAAGCACGAACAGCAAATTATCTAGCATCATAAAAAACAACAAACTTGCCTCCCTCCCCCTGCCCCACACCACCCCCGTAGCCATCCCTCAGTAAACACTCCCCCACCCCCACACTACCACAGTGCCCTTAACCCCTTCGCACCCTATATTATTCACTATTATTACTACTACTACTACCACTGCTACTACTACTACTACTACTAATTATTATTATTATTATTATTATTATTATTATTATTATTATTATTATTGTTATTATCATTATTATTACCATTATTACTATAGTTATTATTGTTATTATTATGACTGTCGTCACTGTTTTCACTTATTGTTATTATTATTGTTATCTATATATCTGTCTATAGCCCGACGCCCTAATCCCGCAAAGGGTGGCCGCAGACAAAACGCCTCCATGTCGCTCTGTCACCCACCATTTGACTACCCTCCCCCCAACTCACTCCCCCCTCTCTCATATACCTCTCAACTCCATCCCTCCACCTCATCCTCGGTCTACCCCTCCCTCTCCCTCCCTTCACCTTACCTACATACATCCTCTTAGTCAGTCGTTCATTCTCCATTCTCTCCATATGCCCAAACCACCTCAGTGTATTTCTCCTAATCTTCTCAACCACATCCACATCCACCCCACAACGTTCCTTCACTTCTTCATTCGTCAACCTGTCCCTCCATGTCACTCCACGTGCCCTCTCAAGTAACTCATTTCCACTGCTCTCACTCTTGACTTGTTCCCCTCTTGCAAAGTCCACGCCTCGCTTCCATACGTCAGGGTAGGGATCACAATACTATCATGCAGTGACTTCTTAACTTCCATACTCACCTCCCTATTTCTCATTACTGCTTTTCAGTGAACCAACAACCTTCCTTCCCTGGTGTACCCTTTCATGCACTTCATCCTCCAAAGTTCCATCCTTACTCATCACACTACCCAAGTACTTGAATGCACTCACATTCTCCATACCCTCACCATCCAACCTCACTGTACATTCTGTGACTTCATTCCTCTCAAACACCATAACTTTACTTTTGTTTACATTAACTTTCAGCTTCCTCCTCCTACACACTGTCCAAAATTCATTCACCAAACCTTGCAACTCCCATTCATCCTCACTCAACAATACTGTATCATCAGCAAACAGCAACACCGGAATCTTCCAAATCTCACCCTCATTCATTAGAGCCATCCCCACATCCACTGCCCTACCTTGCACCTCCTTTACAACCCCATCCACGTATACATTAAACAGCCATGGAGACTTCACACAACACTGTTTCAGTCCTACATTGAGATCAAAGAACTCACTCAGCTCACCATCCACTCGCACCGTAGCCCTAGCTCCTTTGTACATACTCTTCACAGCACTCAACAATATCCCCTCCACTCCATATATTCTTAATACCTTCCACATACCTTGCCTATCTATTCTGTCATAAGCTTTCTCCAAGTCCATGAAGGCAGCATACACTTTCTTTCCCTTCTCTAGATACTTCTGCACTAAATATCTTAGAACAAATATCTGATCTACACACCCTTTTCCCTTCCTAAATCCCCCTTGTTCTTCTCCAACTAGCTCCTCTGTCATATGCCGAACCCTATCAATGAGTATTCTACCATATATTTTACCAGTCACACTAAGAAGGCAAATACCCCTATGGTTACCACATACTTCTCTCTCCCCTTTTCTTTTGTATAAAGGAACAATTATACCTGATTTCCAGTCCTCTGGAACCCTTCCCTCATGCCAAGCCAATCTACACAACTTCCATATCCACTCCACAACAATCTCACCCCCATACCTCAGCATTTCACCACACACTCCGTCAATTCCTGGGACCTTTCCCAACTTGACCTTCTTCATTGCTTCCACTACTTCCACCCTATTGATCTCTTCCTCCCTCCTCTCATCTCTTCTTCTCCCAGCCATTCCCCAACCACTTATACTCGCACTGCTCTCACTTTCTACTTTCAACAAATCCTCAAAGTGCTCCTTCCATCTCCTCAATTTCTCTCTCTTCCCCACCAACAATCTATTCATATCTTTCACTCCCCTACTATTTCCCCTTTCACACTGCCTTACTTTCTTTACCTCCTTCCAAAACATTTTCTTACTCTCCCTCCATTTCACACTCAGATTTCTTTCAAACTCTTCATCCACTTTCTTCTTACTCTCCTTCACCAATCTCTTCTCCTTCCTTCTCCTGCTTACATATACCTCTCTCTTCTCTCTCTCATCTTCTCCCCTATCTCTGCTCGCTAACCATTCACTATATGCTTTCTTTTGTTCCACAGCTCGTTTCACCTCATCATTCCACCATGCTGTCAATTGCACACCCTTGCATCTCCTCCTCACTCCATAAACCACCTCACACGCAGCGCCTATCTCTTCCGTGAATATCTTACATACATCTTCCACCCCTTCCATCTGCTCTAGCTCATACCTTCCCAATCTTTCTTCCACTATGTTCTTATACTCTGCCATTTTCTCACTCTCTTGCAATTTCTCCACTTTTGTCAGAGGAGCTGTTTCCTCCTGTCTTCCCCTTCGTCTGCTCATCCATTTTCTTTGCAGCTTTACCTTGGCCATCACTTAGTGATGGTCAGAGACTCCATTCTCCCTTCTTTTCCACACTCTTTCATCCAACACTTGTCTTCTCATTCGCTCATCCACACACACATAGTCTATCATTGCCTTTCATTCAACAAGCTCACCATCGATCCTCCTCATTACTCTCCATGTATACCGGTGGATCATCTTATGGCAAAAGTAGGTGTTGGCTATTGCCAACCCCTTACCAGCACAGATGTCCACCAAAGCATTACCATTACTATCTACTTCAGCTGGCACACCCCATTGACCAACCACTCCATCCACTCGTCCATTCCTAACTTTGCCATTCATGTCTCCAATCAAAAACACTCTCTCGCTCCTCTCAGATTTGTCCATACATGCTTCTACTCTCGCCCAAAACTCATCTTTCACTCTTGCCACTCGGTCCTCTGTCGGAGCATACACACATACAATCGCCCACGCTTGTATACCTACTTTCATCCTCACCCATACAATCCTTGCACCCACTGTTCCATACTCTCTTATATTTTCCTTCCACTTCTTGCTTATCATCAGACAAACTCCCTCTCTTGCCCTCTCATTCTCATTAACTCCCACACATATACCTAAACCATATTCCCATTCTCTCACCCTTTCACTTTTTTCCATTTAGTTTCAGTCAATCCACATATATCCACTTCTGCATCCTCAAGCACCTGAACAATCTCTCTCTCTCTTTCACTTCATCATTCACTCCTCTCACATTCCATGTTCCCACCCTAAGAATGTCCTTTGTTTGTTCCTTAGTCGTCAACGTATGGTCCGTCCGGGTCCGAGGCACTTTATTCGCTTGTTTAGTTAGTTCTTTTTACGGGGTGGGGCACTAACCCACCACCAACCCTTTTAGTCTCCTCGTACGACAAGCAGGGATACTGGGGGAGTATTCTTGAAATCCCCCTACTACTACTACTACTACTACTACTACTATTACTACTACTATTATTACTACTACTATTACTACTACTACTATTAGTACTATTACTACTTCTACTACTGCTACTACTACTACTGTTACTACTAGTAGTAGTACTGCTACTGTTACTAGTACTATTACTACTACTACTATTACTACTACTACTACTGCTACTACTATTATTATTATCATAAGCAACTCACCTATCTCTGACAGTAACATTAACAATCATCTTATCTGTAAAGCTATTTAATGTACAATAAATGAACTTAATCTTTAGGCACCAACTGTGTATAATCATAAGGAAGAACCTATGAAGTAACCCATATGTATATTCTACTGGAGTTCTTCACTACTTCTGTAATAAATATATGGAGATTCCCTGTCTGAAACTGCAGTGTAAATAATGGTACAGTTAAACATGTAACGACACATTGTATAAATATAATGCTACACGACATGTACCCAAATATGGTTGCAGTCTTAGAAAAAATTAGGCTGTCATTCTTCAGTCATTTATTGTAAATACTTTGTGTATATATTATGTAACAAGAATAGCCACTGTTGGTGGAAGTAAACATTATTATCATTATTATTATTATTACTCTCTCCAAACTTCCCTTCCCCTCCCTTCCCCTCTTCCTTACCTATCTCCCTCCCTTTTTTCTCCCCTCCCCTCCCCTCCATCTGACGTCCTTACCCATGGATAAAACGTGTCTGTCTAACTTACCGAAATGAGAGAATCGTGTTGGGGAGGATTAGGGCAGGGGAGAGAGGGGGGAGGAGGAGGGGGAGAGAGAGAAAGAGAGGGGGGAGGAGGAGGGGGAGAGAGAGAGAGAGAGGGGGGAGGAGGAGGGGGAGAGAGAGAGAGAGGAGGGGGAGAGAGAGAGAGAGAGGGGGGGAGGAGGAGGGGGAGAGAGAGAGAGAGGGGGGGAGGAGGAGGGGGAGAGAGAGAGAGAGAGGGGGGAGGGGGAGGAGGAGGGGGAGGGAGAGAGAGAGAGGGGGTAGGGGGAGAGAGACGGGGATGGAGATGGAGGATAAGGGGAGAGGGTGAGAGAAGGGGAGGGGGAGGAGAGGGAGAGGGTTGGAGGGATTGATGGAGGACGAGGGGGAGGGGGAGTAGAAAGAGGGAGAGGGGAGGAGCATAGGAAGGAAGGAAGAAGTTGGAGGATGGAGATAGATGAGAGGAATGAGGAGAGAGGGGGAGAGGGAAGGAAGGTGGGAGGATGATTGTGAGGAGATGGGGAGGAAGGAGAGAGGGAGAGGGGAGAATAAGAGACAGAGGGAGGGAAGGGAGGAGGAAAAGAATATGGAAAGAGAGACAAAAGGGGAGAGGATGGAGAAGCGATGGGAGAGGAAAGGGAGCTGGAAGAATATTTGTAAGAAGAAGAAAAAAGAATTAGAAGGAAAAAAAAGAAAATGAGGAAGAGAGAGAGAGGATTACACAGGATTACACAGGAAAGTAAACAGCAACAGACCTTATGGTCCTTTCGAGGCTGCTTGTTAGAGAAAACTATGACTACAAGATCTAACTCTACATGTTGAAGGATAAGGATAGGAAAGCAAGAAGGCTCCCCCCACCACCAAACCCTCCAGGAAAAAGTGAGAAAAACCACCATGCAGCATGGAAAAACTGACATGGAAATTTTATAGGAAACATTGGAAAGGAAAAGTCACATTCTATAATACTTTATCTATAAGCTACCCGATAGAGTAACCTGAAAGAGAAAGTAAACAAATAAAATAATAGTTACGGCATGACATTATAAACCAGTTACATTGAGTTAATGGGAAGTCTGTGGACATAACGTGGAAGCTACGCACTGCACAGTGTGGATGTTTAGGGGTGGTGCAGCAGCCTTGCCTGGCGCTTTTAAGGTAGGCAGCAGTCAATCAGGCCCTAGCTCCGTTTGCTCCACTGAGACAAGGAACTCTCCCATGTGGGACAAGTACACAAGTTTCATCCTGAAGCAGTGACCCCTGGTACATTAAAAAAATCCCGATGGTGGTCACTTGACTAACAGGGACCCTCAGTGATCCACAGCCCATCACAGGTCGAAAGTAAGAGTAGTGACCGTTAACTCAGGGTTATCTGTGCAGCTCCTAATCTGTGCTTATATTGCTTTCTTTGCGCTGGGGAGACTGAAAAGTATATAGGACGGGTGTCTCAGATAAAGGGGACTGCACAGTGCACAGTGTGGATGTGCAATGCACAGAGTGGATGTTTAGGGGTGGTGCGGCAACCTTCCCTGGCGCTTTTTAGGTAGGCAGCAGTCAATCAGGCAACAGCTCCGTTCACTCCACTGAGACAAGGAACTCTCCCATGTGGGACAAGTACACAAGTTTCATCCTGAAGCAGTGACCCCTGGTACATTAAAAAAATCCCGATGGTGGTCACTTGACTAACAGGGACCCTCAGTGATCCACAGCCCATCACAGGTCGAAAGTAAGAGTAGTGACCGTTAACTCAGGGTTATCTGTGCAGATCCTAATCTGTGCTTATATTGCTTTGTTTGCACCGAATAAATTGGAAATGTATAATATCGTGACGCAACACTATATACGGGTACATTGTTTACGGGGTGTCTTGTAGACTAAGGGGGCATGAACTTACATGTACCGTAGCTATAAAAGCAAGTTATTCGGACAGAAAAAGAGTCAGCTGAGGATTTTCATGCAAATACTTGTCTAATTTGTTTTTGAATGTCTCAATTGAGATACTGTTCACGGTATCTGAGGGTAATCTGTTCCAGATATTTACAACTCTGTTAAAGAAGAAGTATTTTGCTTCGTGGGATTGGAATCGTTTTCCCATGATTTTGCAGCCATTACTTCTGGTTTGACTCGACCGGTCTATATCAAAATATTTATTCATGTCTAAGTTGTCATATCCCTTCATGATTTTGAAAACTTCAATAAGGTCCCCTCTTAACCTGCGCTTCGTTAGGCTAAATAATTTAAGTTCTTCAAGGCGTTCCTCATATGGTTTGTGTCTAAGTCGTGGTACCATTTTTGTGATTCTTCGCTGAATTTTCTCTAATTTTTCAATGTCCTTTCTGTAGTACGGAGACCAGAATTGCACACAATACTCAAGATGGGGGCGCACTAGCGAGTTGTACAAGGCAAGTATGACTTTTTCCGATTTAAACTCGAAAGTTCTTCCAATAAAACCCACTAGCTTGTTTGCAATTTTTACCGCATCGGTACACTGCTTGCTTGGTTTTAGGTCATTTGATATTATCACACCAAGATCCTTTTCACTGTCTGTACTTGATAACTGAATATTGTTCATTTTGTAATTTGCATGGACATTGTTACTTCCAATATGAAGTACTTTACATTTTTCTGTGTTGAATTTCATTTGCCATTTTTCTGCCCAGCTTGCTAAAGTATTAAGGTCATTTTGTAACTGCTGCCACTGTAATTTTGAAGTGACTTTACTGGTTATTTTAGTATCATCTGCAAATTTGGATACTTTACAATTTAGACCCTCATCAATGTCATTTATATAGATAATAAAAAGTATCGGTCCAAGTACTGAGCCTTGGGGAACGCCGCTGATCACATTACGCCATTTGGATTCCTTTTCCGTTTATCACAACTCGCTGTTTTCGGTCTGACAGCCAGTCTTGTAACCATTTTAGCGTCTTTCCTTTTATTCCATGTGCTTCTATTTTTCTCATGAGACGCTTGTGAGGGACAGTGTCAAATGCTTTCTGAAAGTCGAGGTAAATTATATCTACTGCTCTTGAGTCATCGTATGATTTGTAAACATCATGGAAGAAGTCCAGTAAGTTAGTTAAGCATGAACGACGATGTCTGAATCCATGTTGCGAGTCTTTAATTATATTATTTTCTTCTAGATAATTAACTATTTTATCTCTTATGATTTTTTCCATTAACTTGCACACTACTGATGTTAAGCTGATTGGTCTGTAATTTCCTGGGTGCGACTCATTTCCTTTTTTGAAAATTGGTGTTACATTTGCTAGTTTACATTCGCGTGGAACTTTCCCAGTACTTAATGATTTATTGAATAAGACAGAGAGTGGCAGCAGTAACTCATGTTTTGCTTCTTTGAGAATTCTCGGTGATATTTTATCGGGGCCAGGGGTTTTGTTTATGTCCGTACTATTTATGGCTGAAAGGATATCATTATTATGGATAGCATAGTTACTAAGGACTGTGCTATTTGCTTGGTTTGTGGGTAACAGTAGGTTTCTGGTGGTGTTTTCTACTGTAAAAACAGACGCAAAGTAATCGTTAAGAATGTTTGCCATTTCGACCTCATTTTCAGTGTGTCTGCCATTGTTTGTTTCTAGAGGACCTATTGATGTAGTCATAACCTTTTTCTTTCTAATGTAACTGTAAAATTCTTTAGGATTTGATTTGCACGTATTAGCAATGTGGATCTCCAGTGCTCTTTTGCTTTGTTTAATAAGTCTTTTCGATGTGCGGCGTAGATTATCGTATTGGAATTTATCATCATTATTTTGTGTAGCTTTATATTTATGGTATGCCTGTTTTTTGGCTATTAAGTTACTTTTTATTTCACTGGACCACCACTTTGGTTTACTATTTCCAGCTGGACGTCTGTTACGTAGTGGCACACATGACTTTACCACTTCATTAAATTTTTCGGTGAATATTTCCCATGCTTGGTTTATGTCATCGGTTTCAGACATTTGATTCCAATCTGCAGTTGCAAGTAGCGCTCTGAGCCTGTTGAAATTAGCTCTACGATAATCTGGGACCTTTTCTTTGCTCTCCGTTTCTTTTACTTTTTCAGTAGTAATATTAAACTGTATAGTTCGATGATCACTGGAACTAAACTCAGGTCCTATTTCAACGTTGTTGACTAGGTTATCATTTGTAGTCAAGATGATGTCTAGGATATTGTTTCCTCTCGTTGGGTATTCTACGTGTTGGGAAAGGGCGCTTTCCTGAAGATTCGTATAAAGCTCTTGTCCTGAGTGTGCTGTCAGTGGTTCACCCCACTTTGTTACCGGTAGATTAAAGTCTCCAAAAATTACGCTATCCTCTTGACAACAAATTTCCGCAATTTGATCATAAAGTTTTTCATCTGTCTCAGTTGACTGTGCTGGCGGACGATAGATGAGACATATATTTATTTTGTGTGAATTAATACTTAGCTGAACATAACTGGCATCTATGTTGGTAATACTGGGTTTGGATAGCACAAGGGGATGGAGACTAGTTTTCACATATAGTAAAACACCGCCACCAGCTCGATGTGGTCGCCACAGCTGAAAATATTGTACCCTGTTAGGTGAGTATTCCGCTAGAAAGTCACGGTCAGATGTGTTAATCCAGGACTCTGTGATGCCAATGATGTCATAATTTTCTAGGTAAATTAGAGATTCTAAATCCTCAAACTTGTTACGTAGACTACGTGCGTTAGCATAGCAGACTCTAATTCCGTTCCGAACAGTTGGTGATCTGACTTTGTGGGTATTTACGTTAAGGTTACTGTTCCTGGACGTGCCGCGTTTTTGATCTGAAGAGGGCAACATTATCGTGTAGAAGTCTACCTAGCCGTGCCGCTCCTACTGAGTTCAAATGGAGACCATCTTTCTGGAATAGAGTATGTTGCTCATAAAACTGGTCCCACAGATTGACAAAGTCGACTCCCTCTTGCGTGCAGAGAGATTTGAGCCGGTTATTTGTGCTGAAGGCCTTATCATAGAAACCATTTTCTGCCTTGATCCTTGGGAGTATACCAGATATTATCACATTTGTGGACTTAGTTTTGAATCGTTTGATCATTTCATGATACTTTGCTAGCAATTCCTCTGATCTACTGCGCTTCAGATCATTTGTACCAACATGGATAACGTATAGAGTTTGATCATTTGCGTCTTTTGTGACCTCATCGCAGGCTTCTGTGATATCACTTAGTCCACCTCCTGGAAAACAGTACCTCTTTCTGCTGATGGGGGCACGTCCACAAAATTCCTCCAGCTGACTGCGTACAATAGAGTCCCCAATAAGCCTTGTTTCTTCTGTCTCATTTACCGCTTCGGCAAGGATCTGGTAGCGATTATACGTAGTTATGGGAAGATGCTTCCTCGAATCTTTTCCGGGTTTTGCGCCATTTCTTACCATAGTAAAGGGGACTTCGCTTGGCGAGGAACGTACTGAATCGCTGGGTGAGGAAGATACTGATACACTATTATTTGTGACTGCCTGATGGGCGGGGGCTTGTACGAGCTCGGTTTGTACGCTTCTTCCTTCTCGAGTGCTGTTGCTGACTCCTACATTTGCCACTACAAACTCTTTCAGTGTCTCAAACTCTGCCTTGAGTTCCCTGTAATTTCTCTGCGATTCAGCTAAACCATTTTCTAGATCTTTTCTCAAGAAAGAGAGACAATAGAGGAGAGGCTGGAGAGAGGATGGGAGAGGGAAGGAAGATGGAAGGATGCTTGTAAGAAAAGGAAGACAAGAAGTAGAAGAAAAGAAAAAGAAAAAAATGAGAGAGAGAGAGAGAGAGAGAGATTAGTTTTCATATTGTCACCTCTAATGGATCCAGGAAATCTCGGCTTTTGACCATTTCGGCCTCTCTCTCTCTCTCTCTCTCTCTCTCTCTCTCTCTCTCTCTCTCTCTCTCTCTCTCTCTCAGGGATTAAGTTCAGGAGAGTTCGTATCAGCTTAAGTCATTCAGAATATTTCGGTAGATTTTATGGCTCGGCGCTGAGTGGAGGTGAGATACTGAGAGAGAGAGAGAGAGAGAGAGAGAGAGAGAGAGAGAGAGAGGAATGTATGGTATGTATACTGATAACTGTAATGTGTGTGTGTGTGTGTGTGTGTGTGTGTGTGTGTGTGTGTGTGTGTGTGTGTGTGTGTGTGTGTGTGTGTGTGTGTGTGTGTGTGTGTGTGTGTGTGTGTGTGTGTGTGTGTGTGTGTGTGTGTGTGTGTGAGAGAGAGAGCGGGAGAGCTTCATTACACACAATATAACTATTATACTACTATTTCTTCTTCATCTTTTTTGTTTCAACTTCATCAACTCCTCCTCCTCCTCCTCCTCCACATTCCTCCTGGTCTTCCATATATTATTATTGTTACTCTTGTTGTCCTTATTATTTTTGTTACCTTTACTATAGAGATGTTTTTACTCCCTCCTTCTCCTCCTCCTCCTCGTCCTCCTCCTTCTCCTCCGCCTCCTCCTCCTCTTTTGTCTACAAGACATCCCGTAAACAACGTACCCGTACATGGTGTTGCGTCACGTTATTATACATTTTTCAATTTATTCAGTGCAAACAAAGCAATGTAAATCGTGGCACAGGATGCCATTTTAAAGGCCTTGTAATGTAAAAAATAAAATCACTTCTTTATTAAGTCGGTTCACTTGTTTTGGCGACGAATCTTATTGTGCTGTAAACACGTCAAATGGCAGCTCATTTCACATGGTCATCAATATCCACTTCTATGCAAGTTCACTTCTCCATATAGCAATAGGTTTTTATTTTCCTACAACGACTTTTTTCATCCTCTGAAATATTTTCATATTTTCATAAACAGTTGTAAGTGTTTCTCAACAAATTTAGATTCAAGATTTTCAAAGATGAATATTTAGCGTTTTCATCCAAAACTTGACTACGGTAAATTGACAACTCTACTGTCTCTAAATCCTATTTTTTTTTTCCCAGTCGTAAAAACCACTCGAAAACATGTTTTGTCGCTTGAGGTACAGCTACATAAAATGAACAAAAATATTTCACTAACCATGCGTCTTACGAAAATATAAAAAAAAAACAAAAGAACATTTATAACATTCATCAATGATCCTACTACGTGTATTTTACTTTAATTTTTTGTTTCGAATCTGCAATCCACCTCAAATATATCAAATAGTGGAAAAACATTGTTTACTAAATATCATATCATAGTATTACTGATTTCTTTTTTCAGTTAATTTTTTTCCGATTGTCATTTTTTTTTTTTTTTTTACGGTCATAGTGTGCACTGAATAATTGTTGAAAAAGACATCTCTCAAGAAAACCATCATGAAACGAGAAAATTATTAGTGAACATGATTAATGTCAGCTTATTTCTCTTGAGGGTCGATTTCTTTTCACATGCAACGTCTGCTGTTAATTTTTTCATCTAAAATTTTTTCAGATTATCATAAAATTTTGAATGGTTTCCAAACAATATAGAGTTCATTTCCCAAAACTGTATATTTATCGTTTTCACCCAAACATAGGCTGTTTTTAGCATGAATACAGGTGAGTAGTTTCGAATTTCACCTAAAGTGGTTGCTTTTAATCGTAACGTGTTCAAACTTAGCAAAGTTTTTTACCCATTACGTGACGACTTCATTGAAAGTAAAAAAAAAGTCACGGGAGTGGAGCTGTTTTTCAAGGAAAAACTGGTAACAATCGCACTGAGACATGTATAAGAGATTGTCCCAATCCTTTAGTCGGCTAATTTTTTTTTTCCCTTTTACAATGACAAGAAATCTTAGGAGAGAGAGAGAGAGAGAGAGAGAGAGAGAGAGAACTACCCTTTCTAACTCGTGTATATATATATATACATATATATATATATAGATAGATAGATAGATAGATAGATAGATAGATAGATATTGTTACGACATGGAGGGGCTAAAGGAGTATCTGATAGCCTGTAAAATGCGCAACGGAAATTTTAAAATACCAAGTGGCAGTTATCCACACCAAGTCGTAAGCTTAAAAGGGAGAAAATATTGTTCAAACGTAGAACATACCTATGACCAAAATGGGGAGTGAAATATGCAATTAAAAATACTTAAATTAATTTACTTAACACTAACTTAAAGCTACAAGAACAAAAACAAACAGGTTTAAACAGGATTGCCAAACTAGATCTTGCAGAAGTTATCCTAAAGTTCCTAATGTTATTAATAAAGATTAACCAGAACATAAACTAGCCCTTTTGTTGTAAAACCACTGGGGGCTTGCAATAAACACCTGGCATAAAGATAAAGACAGACTCTAGACACTAATATAACATGACATTAGCTAGTGCAATAAGAGCAATTCTAAATAAACATTCTTATAAATAATAGCAATATCAAAAGAACCTAATAAATCTATCATGTGCTGACAATAAACATTAACTCACGTGTGGCAGACAAAGTACTATATTATATCAATATCCCCAAAACAGAGCAGTCCAACACACCGGTCTAGCTGAAGACGTTAACTAACACAGGATTTTTTTTTTTTTCCGGCCTATCAACCATTGGGGCCGAAGCCCCTGGTTATTAAGGCCATATATATATATATATATATATATATATATATATATATATATATATATATATATACAAACATATATATATACATACATACACACACACACACACACACACACACACACACACACACACACACACTTCCATGCATACATACAGACACACTTTCATGCAAACGTACATATATATATAATAATTTTTTTTTTTTTTTTAATTTTTTCTTGGTTTTCTATTTTTTATACCTTATATTATTGAGAAAAACTAATCTAAAGACCCTAAAACTAATCACCTAACAGACAAATCGCTAGCCTATACTAAATCCTACAGAGACAAATAGCTAGACCTACACTAATGGTAAAAATACCTCGACTAACAGAACACCATCGACTGCAGATATGTAATGCCTTTCTCCATGACATACCTGCACTCATCACCTGGTGATTGTCAGTCGAGGCACAACCTAATATAGGGGACATCAATATATGAAAGGGAACCAGACGAGTCAGGAACATTTCCATATACGTCAGCTGTCGTCCCTAATTAGAATAACTTAAGCAAGATAATATAATGTATTTACATAATTTGTGCAAAAAGTGAAGAACCTCGCCCAGCAGACCACCATCGACTACAAGTGCCCAATGCCTTCCTATATTGCACACTTGCACTCATCAGCTGGTGACTGTCAGGCGAGGAACTTGGCTTAATGTAGGAGACATCTATATTAGAAATAGATCGGTGGGAGGAGGAACTATTTAAAATATGTCAACTGTCAACCCTAATTAATATTACAATATATACATATTTACCGTTGATAAAAACCATAACCACACAGTAAAAAAGTCACATCACTCTGATCAGTCCGGTCTCTCTCAAGAAAGCCATCAATTTATCAGTCATAACAATGTCCCCATCACCCAGGATGATGGAAAGGGTGAAGGGGACGTCTACTGCGCCGCAGTAATTTACAAGTGAAGCACGTTCACGAATAAATCGCCGACAACACAGGATGATATGACTGATAGATAGCACCACATTACAGATGTCACAGTGCAGTGGGAAGCGTCTTTCCATATATGGTTTTATGTGGGTTAAAATGGTGGCATTGAGCCTTAACCGTGCCAACACTTTTTCTTCTAGGCGACTGGGACGGTTGGCAGTGTCCCAGTCGCCCAGGTACGGCTTACAAGTTGGAATATTTAGTCTGGTCCACTGACCTTGCCACAGAAGATTTATTGATTTCTTTACGAGAGATAGACTCGACCGTAGATCACGAGGAACGTCCCAAGTCTCCTCGAGCTCTACAGCCGACTTTGCAAGTAAGTCAGCCTGCTCATTGCCATAGATATGACAATGACCTGGCACCCAGATCAGCGTGAATGACTTGTTGCATGAATGCAACTTATTAACGATGCGGCCCTGGACCTCGTGAGAGTCCGTAGTACAAGATGCAATTGCCTGAAAGGCTGATTTTGAATCTGAAAATATGACAAATGAGTCATGCCTAGAATTGAGAGCATAGTCTATGGCTTTGTCAATAGCAAAAAGTTCTGAGGTAAACACAGATGTATGAGTCGACAACCGATACCTGAGGGCACATTCAGTCGACCACACACTTGCACCCACACATTCACTCGACTTGGAGCCGTCGGTGTACAATTGATGGGACCCCAAGTGACGAATAATGATGTTATGAAACAAGTGGTGGACCTCCGCCTCCGGCGCCTTGGCCTTTGGTGCTGGGAGCCATGAGACATCCACTGTAAAGCCGGGTGGCTCCCAAGGCGCTATCTTTTTAAACACCAACTTGTCACAGTCACTGGGGTCCACATCAAGCTCCTGAGTCAGTAAGTGGAGGCGAATGGTAAGTGGCCGACGCACCCCCCGCAGAAGGTGGTGGTATTGACGCAGGGGGGTACAGGCCACATTGCCGATATTACTTTTCCTTAATGTCCTTATGCCGTAGGACAAGGCCAGGTGGTCACGGCGAATACAGAGGGGAGGCATATTCGCCTCCACTTCCATACGAGTCACACGGGTACACCGGACGGCTCCAAGACACATTCGCAAACATTTATTCTGTATCACATCCAATCCTTTCAGCGTGGCATCGGATGCCAACCCATACACCTGTGCGCCATAGTCTAGCTTCGATCGAATAAGGGACTTATACACCATTAATAAAGATTTTCTGTCAGCACCCCAGGTAGTACCCGCTAGGTACTTGAGGACATTTAACGGTTTATCACAACGAGCAAGCAAAGTATTAACGTGAAGTTTAAAATTCATTCTACGATCAAAATGTATTCCTAAAAATTTTACAGAATTTTGAAAAGGTACCACCTGATTATCCAAAGATAAGCACAAATTAGGTACGTTACGATTAGTGAAGACTATAGCGGCACACTTATGTACGGAAAACTTAAATCCCCACTGCAAGGCCCATTGGTGGACGGAGTCAAGGGCTGCTTGAATCCGCCCAGCCGAAAATTGTGCATTACGGGAAGAGTGCCATATTGCACAATCGTCAGCATAGAGCGAGTATTTAAGATTCCTCGGGATGGGAGCTGATGACAGAATATCATTGATCAGAATACTAAATAAAGTAGGACTAAGCACACTTCCCTGTGGCACCCCGTTTTCCTGGATAAATATATCCGATGTTACGTTACAGGGCAATTTGACTGAGAAAGTTCTGTCCCTTAAGAATTTTGAAATAAAAACAGGCAAATTTCCTCTTAAACCATAAGCATAGAGCTTCATTAGCATACCGTGTTGCCAGGTCATGTCATAGGCTTTATGGATGTCCAAGAACACCCCTATCATGAATTCTTTATTGGCAAATGCCTCTGCAATACAATGCTCCAAATTCATTAAATGATCTAGTGAACTTCTGTATTTACAGAAGCCACATTGTTGATCATTTAACAAATTTTTCGACTCTAAAACAAAAAGAAGCCTATTGTTAACCATACGTTCCATGACCTTACATAGACAAGAAGTCAACAAAATAGGACGAAATGAAGTGGGATTCATAAGACGACCAGCCTCTTTGGGTATCGGTATGACGTGCGCAAAGTGCCAGATGCTGGATCATACCGTACGTGATGGTGTCTGGTCCAGGGCTGGTGTCTTTACAGGATTTAAGGGCAAGGAGCAGTTCATCTCTCGGTTGTATGGGGAGTCTACGTCTTCTGTGGCAAAGTCTAATATCTGTAGCTCAGCCGTGCGTTTATGATGTTGAAAACGCGGGTCATAATTGGCTGAGCTACTTACATGAGAAAAACTCCTGGCGAGGATGTTAGCAACGTCCACGGGCTCGTCATAGATGTTATTATTAACCTGAAGGGTGGTGATTGGAAAATATGGGCGTTTATTATTTAATATTCTTATAGTGGACCAGACTTTACGTAATGGTGTTGTACGAGTCACCGTGGACACAAAGGACCGCCAGGAGTCACGTTTGGCCCTTCTTATTATTCTCCTTGCCTCAGCCCATGCCTGTTTGTATGCAATAAAGTTTTCCTAGTGGGCTGACTATCAAAAATCCTGTATCTCCTATTGCGTTTTCTTAATGCTTGTCGGCAATCTGGCGTCCACCAATGTGCTCTATGCTTCGCATGAACTGTAGAAGTCTTGGGAATAGCAGCCTCAGCTGCGTGTAATATGGAAGTAGTTATATTTTCGACCTTAACATCTATGGTCTCCCCAGATTTATCTAAATTGGCGATCCTTGAGAAGGATCCCCAATCTACTTTCTTATAATTAAATTTTGGAGGTGGAGGGTCCGAAATGATGTCGCGTGTATAAGAGAGACAGATGGGTAAATGATCACTTCCCAAGGAGTCGTCGTAAGGGTCCCATGAGAGATCTTGATGTATACCAGGGGAGGCCAAAGATAAGTCAATGGCCGAAAAGTTACCAGTACGATCATCTACACGAGTCGCTCTACCATCGTTCAGAAGACAGAGGTTGGACTGTAGTATTAGGTCGGCTACTTGCTCCCCACGACCATCAATCCTCAAGCTACCCCATTGATAGTGATGGGCGTTAAAATCGCCCAACACTAACTTATTTCCAGGCAGATGTTTAACTAGTGAATTTAAAGCATCACTATCAATGGGGCCATGTGGAGGACAGTACAGAGAGCAAATAGACAGATACGTGTTATTAAATTTTACTCTGCACGCGACAGCTTCCAGAGTAGAATTTAGAATCACTTCCGTTTGTGGGTGTGATTTGTGTGTGTATATGGCTACTCCGTGACCTTCATATCTTCTATACGAGTGGTAGTGTTTGAACTGCGAAGGATCAGGGTGATCCTCCAGGCACGTCTCCTGTAAACAAACAACGTCTGGCCTGTGTATAGAAAGCAAGATTGCTATATCTTGTAACTTATTCCCAATACCTCTACAATTCCACTGTAGTATAGTGAATGCGGCGGTTTAAGATTTACGAGGGGGGCCAGCGTGTTTAGTTTTTTTATGCCCCCCGCGACCAGGCGAGTGGCTACCGGGGGACCTTTCCCGGTGCTTGCTGACGGAAACCTCCATATTATCGGCAATAACAAGGCTCCCAGATTCCACCGAGGAAGAGCTATTCTTCCTCTCCCTCGCTGGGCTAGGAGCAGGGAGGACATGAGGATGTGGCTTTGAAAGGGTGGTGAAGTTATGTTTTACAGCCTTGTCAGGCTTCGATTTAGGCTTGACTGACTGAGAAGCAGCAGCGGCCTGTGAGTATGATGAAGCTTTAGCCCCTTAACCGCGGGGCGTCACTTTTGTGACGCTCGGCTACAATGGATCATACTGCGGGGCGTCACTTTTGTGATTCTGTGTTATTTTGAATTATCCCGGGCTCTCAAGTGGTGGCTTGTATCATATATCAGTACTGCCAATGTCCAACACTAGTCAGCACTCCAAATCTCATCTGTACTCCCATCCATTGTTGACATTTTAGCTATTTTACCCCCTTCCTGACTCCCCTCCCTACCTGCCCTCCATTACCCTCTCCTCTCACCTCCCACGCCGCGCTGCGCTACGGAAATTTCCCCCTTCTCTTTCCACAGATTTCATCCATTGAAATAAGCCCTATGCCCTATATTTTTACCCAATAATATATACCAAAAAAAAAAAAAAGGTAAGTGATAGTGTTATACTCCATAAATTTGCTAATTATCACCTGACAACACCTCACGTGCATTCATTCGCTACATTACCACGGTAATTTCCCCTTTGATTTATGCCTTGTAATCGATGTCTGTAATAAAAATATATATCAGAAAGGAAGGGAGAATCCTAATTGACATTTACATTCACCTGGAACTACCTATTCCTTTATTTATTGCCGAGAGTTTCTACCTATAAAAAATTAGCCTGTAAGTTAGCAGCAGTCAGCCTAAAGTGTCATTGTCAACCCTTCCCTTCTCAGATAAGCCGCGGCATTTAGTTCCTTGTCCTCCACTGCAGAGACAACATGTCGCACTCGCGCCCCGCCATTCCTGCCGCTTCTGCGCCCATTGCAAAGGGCCCCGTGACCTCTACCCCCAAGAAAAGTGTTGAGGCAAGCAGGAAAGGCCTCAGTGACTCTGCAGTGGCACGAGAGCTTGCTGAATTGTCCATGATAATAATGGACAGCGATTTTGACGATTCCGGTGAATCGTGTGATGAGCCGGGTGAAGTTATCGCACCAGAAACAGCGACAACAAGTGCTCCTACCAGTGAATCTGTGTCTAGCTCCAAGGGAAAGGAGCCTTTAGTGCAGGAAGGACAAGAATTTGGGAAGGGAGTGAAAAGGCGGCGTGTTAGCCCCAGAACAATGCCCCCACGTGACCCAGCCCGCCATGAGTCACGAGAGCATTCACCTCCCCGTTCCCCAAGCCCCGCTCTACTCATCTCGTCATCATCGTCGGCTGAGTTATCTCCGGAGTCTTCGTCGTCGGAGTCACCACCAGCATCAACAGTGAAGGCCGGCCGTAGAGGTAGAGGTAGATCTAAGAGAGTGAGAAGTAGTGTAGCTAGTAGGGTAAGGGCTGCTAGTGCTGTATGGCAACCTAGGGTCTGTGCGAGTGACCTTGACAGAGATAAGCCTCCCTCTCAGCCAACCTCCACCACCACCACCATCCCTCCACCACCACGCCAGGGAATCCTGGACGCCTTCGCGTGGACGGAAGGGTCAGATTTTGTCCCCGAAAACCTGGTTTTCGATGAGAGCTCGTCAGTTCAGCCTGCCTTCACTATGGACGAAAATGCTGAGTGTGTCGACTACCTTTTGGCCTTCCTAGATGACGAAGTCATGCAGCACATATGTGATGAGACCAACAGGTTCGAATCACAACGTGCTGCTAGTGGTACAGGTGCAGCCAAGATGCAACAGTGGACCATGCTGGGAGTGCAGGAGCTGTATGTGTTCTTTGCCCTCATGTTTCTTATGCCACACTCCAAGAAGCATGAGTTGGAAGAATACTGGTCCATGGACCCCTTACTACCCTCACCGACCTTCAACAAGTACATGGCCAGAGATCGCTTCCGGAACATCATGGGAAACCTGCACTTTGCCGATAATGTTGTACCTTCCCAAACCGACCCACTCTGGAAGATCCGGGAGATTCTGAACAGAATGAAGGATAAGTTCATGTCATTCTTCCACCCATTTCAGAAGGTTGATATTGATGAGTCCTTGGTTCTGTTCAGAGGACGTCTTCGGTTTGTCCAGTACATTCCAAGCAAACGCCATCGCTTTGGCATTAAGTTCCTTGACTTCGTCATATATTCAGCCAGCACTGTCGATCTCGATAAAACACACCCCCTTGGCTTCTCAGGCTGTGTAGTGAAAGTGCTCCTAGAAAAGTATTTTGGTGGGAATCATGTGCTGTATACAGACAACTACTATACAGCACCGAAACTTGCCAAATACCTTTCTGAGCACGGCATTGGCTCCTGCTGCACTGTGAAAAGTAATCGTGCCAACTTCCCCAAATTCCCAGAGGCGGGAAACTCGCAGCGAGGAGACGTGCACCTACGCAAGTCTGAGAAGATTCTGGCAATACGGTGGCATGACAAGAGAGTCATGCACATGCTCACCACCGTACATAAGGGGGAGATGAGAGACAGTGGGAAGGTCGACCGTAGGACAGGCGAACCTGTGATGAAACCTGATGCTGTGTTGGACTATAATATAAACATGCGGCTGGTGGACAAGTCCGACATGATGATTGGTGAGATCGACTGCCTCAGGAAGAATACTAGGTGGTACAGGAAAGTTTTTCTGCATCTCATAGATATGACGATGCTGAACGCCTTCATCCTGTACAAGATGAAGGTAAAGCCACCCAAGTCCTTCTCCCTGAGGTTGTTCGCCAGGACTTGTGTCCAGCAGCTGCTGGAAAAATATGGTAAGGTGCAAGCAGCAACTCCAAGGCGCCATCCAGTTACACTTCCCGACCGACTTGAGCAGAGGGCGTATATGGATCGGCACAGACTTGAGCTAATGCCTGCCACAGGGAAAAGGAAGGCTGCGATTCGCAGGTGTCAGGTATGTGCGCATACCACACGCCGCACACCTGAGCATAAACGCACCTCTTGGCAGTGCGCTGAATGCCAGGTTCCCCTCTGTGTAACCTGCTTCTTCGATTATCACAGCCAGAAGCAGTTCTAACAGTGCAAGTGTGGAAGCAGAATTATTTGGAAATAATGTGTAAATAATGTGTAAATAGCAGGTGAAAGCAATGGATGTTCAGTTCATATGATTGAACAGTGTACTATAGTTTCATCTTACTGAAAGTGACAGTGAATAACATATTGTAAGTAAAATAGAAGGGTAAATATTGAAAATAGAATAGAAAATGTAAATAGTAATGTAAGTAATTAGTAATATAAGAATATGAGTACAAATAATTTATGTTATAACAGTGAGAGTGAATCCGTGGCTCTCTACGTATTTTACTGACTGAAAAATAGAATGACTTCAGTGACAATAAAATAATACGACTGAATGAAACTTATGGAGAAAGACTCAGATATATATAAGTGTGATATAGTAATAGAAATATAAAGTGTGAGGGGTTTTATGAATAATAAATGACAGAGTGCCTAGAGCGAACTAGCGCAAGTGCGGCGATCAGACGCGCTCGTAATTTCCATTGCTTTCACACTGTTTTTTTTTTAGTATGGATCCCAAACTACTTGAAAATGGTAGAATAGTGTTTATAGTGTTTGTATCTGGCTGTGGCAATCATATAACGGGTTGTCGGGAAGTGTAAAGTGGAGACTTAGTTACCCTACTTCAGAGGTCTCCACAAGTCCTACGGAAACAGACGAAGGCTCAACAATCATTCCAGGAGAAAGCTGAAGGTATGTGCTATAAGCATATATAATTTTATTATTCTAGGACTAATAACTGATTTTTAGCAAATATTTTTTGAGAGTCTGTCGGAGCCCAAATAACCCCGCGGGACACGCAAGTCATTGGTAAACAAGCCCGCGGTGTAGGGGTTAGGGAGGTCAGTTAGAGAGTTGGATCGTACAGGAGGTTTAGAGGTGGAGGTGGAGGTAGAGTGAGTGACTTGATTAACAAGCACGAGATCAGTCTGCGTCTCCACAGTGCACATCACAGGGCGGGACATCACTGCCGAAGCATAGGACCTATTCGGTGTGGGAGTTGCATGCAACTCCTTCACCTTTTTCCTTGCTTCGTAGAAAGAGATGCCCTCAGTCGCCTTCACCGGACAGACCTCTTTCTCCTCCTTCCACTTGGGACAATCCCTAGAGGAAGTGAAGCGAGCACCCTTGCAGTGAAAGCAGCTGACACCCTCGATGTGCAATGGTCAGCATCATGACCTTGCGTTGCGCACTTGCCACAGACTGAATGAGAAGCCCGACAAGACTTTTCATGGTGTCCATATAACTGACATCGTAAACAACGAAGTGGGTTAGGGATGTATGTCCTTACGTTAACAATTTCATACCCCACTTTGATATGGGTTGGGAGAGTCACTTTACCGAAAGTCAATATAACCGTTGCCGTTTTCGTCCTCCTGCCCTCGGAAAATCTCGTGATGAAACGGGCTTCAATTACATCTTCATGAGCAAGTTCACGTATGATGTCATCCTCTTCCAAGACCATGAGGTCCCTGCAAGTGATGACTCCCTTGCAGGAATTCATGGAGTGAGGGATCGTCGGCACAACATCAGCAATGGAATTTGCTCATCTTCATCAAATCCTTAACCTGGGATGAGTTTGCAGTCTTTACTAGGAGATCTCCGCTACCAAGTTTTTTTACCTGTTCTACCTCTCCTGCACATCCATCAATCACTTTCTTGATAATGAAGGGATTGAGGCTGGACAGGGGAGTAGAACCAACCGCGTGCAGCAAAACAAAACTGGCATTGTTAACGTTAATGTCTAGCAGAGGGCGTGTCCGGGGCCGTTCGGTCTGGGGATAGTCCGTCCGTGAGACAGTCGGGGGTCGGTAAGGACTACCTCCCCCCCTGAAGGGGGGGGAGGCAGCAGTGGCGTCCGCCATAGTGACCACTTCCCCCTAAAGGGGAAAGTGGGAAGAAAGAGAAAACATAAACAAGGGACAAAAAAAACAGGACAACACACCTATGGCTAAGATTGCCCTCTCAAACCACTCCAGGGAGGCCCGACCGTGTTACTTCACACCCCAGAGCGATCAGTGGGGGGGACCCTCCGTGGGCGAGTAAGCAAAGGTAATCTTAGTAAATAGATATAGACACTTACTATATCTCTAGCAAGGGTAGGGAGGAAAATTAGTACTAGCTAATCCTAAGTGTCACCAGAAGGGTGAAAAAAAAAGATAATGCCGGTGAGGCAGCCCTGAAAACTAGAGAAGAGCGCAACAGAAAACACGTCTACGCTCCTCACGACCATGCATCAAAGTCCCCCAACACAGGAAGTCCCAGCCCGGCTTAGATAAACTCAAAGAAGCAAGAAGGTTAACTCAGGAAAGCAAGAAGGGTAACTCAGAGAAGCTATAAGGGTAGAAGAGAAACTCAAGGTCGAAACCGTGAGCAAATACAGGAAGGTGGTTCGAAACAGCTCTGAAACTATCGAGACACAGCTGGGCCAGGCTGTTTCCTACGATCTGATATTTATAAACTCCGTTCACAGAACACTGAGCATGGTACTAATAAATGAATTAAAGATTCAGAATATTATATATGAATATAAGCAATGTATATCTGCCACACGTAAATATATATATATATATATATATATATATATATATTGTTACATAGCCTATGATTTCATCATCCTTTGTGTAATTTTAACGCACAGTTGCTGCATGTTTGATCACGAGCGTGTTCTGCCTCAGTCCCCCCCTTCTACCGTTATAGTAGAGTAAGTCGTTCTCTCTGTTGTCCAGAGCGGGATTGTCAACTCTATGTCCCCATGGCTTCATTTGCGCGTCCTTATTACAAGTTGTATCAAGCTCTCCTGGCTCCTATATAATGAGCTCAGTCTCTGTATCATTGCCACTTAGATCTGCTCCTCATTTTGTTCACATCTCTGTCCTCCCCTGTACAGATATTATTATTGTGAGTGCTCAAGAAATCTCCAACCATCTCGCAGCTGTGTGTAATTTGAGTATAACTGTTGTTGCATTTTTTTCTTGTACTGTATAGCATAAGTTTAATTTGTGGGCCTAGTGAAGTTTTTGTAATTCGTGTAGGGTTCTTTACGTCAGTCATTTTTGATAATAGTTTGTATCTGTAATAATTTATCTGGCATTCACTGAGTATTATCTGGTATCTCATTTTATCAGGGCTGACTTAGAAAAATTTACTCTTGCTAATTTCGTGTTAATAGAGGCTATTGCAGTTAACCATATATTTAACCTGTTTATTTGCCATTACATTATCCTTATGAGTCCTGAATGTTTTGTTGTAAGTTTGTGCATTAAATTTTAACTTGTAATTTTACCTAACTCTTTTGTTTTGAACCTGGAACTTTACGGGACAGTAGTGACTCTTCGTATTCTCACTTAAAGTGTACATTATCTTTCTCTGTTCCGTAACATAAATTTGGCGACCTCATATCAGGATATTCAGGATATTATCATAAGGATATTGTTTGATATTTTGTGACTGTGATATATTCATGATGGCTACTATTTCTACACTTGATGAAGCCAAAGATTTTTTGTCAAATGTGCAAACAGTGTGTGATATAGAAAACAGAACAAAGAATGAACTTAAGCTTGTTGCTCAACAATTGGGAATTGCTGTTCGCTCTCATCATTCTAAAGATCAAATTGTTGACATGATTAATGAAAGCTTGTTTAATGTAACTCCTCCAAATGAGCAAACGCAGATTGAATTAGCTAAGTTACAGCTAGCCCTGCAGGAGTCTCGTGCTAGGGAGGCTGAGGCACAAGTTGAAATTGCTAGGATTCAGGCAGACCATGAGTATCGCATGAAACAAGGTGGAACTGGATCATCTAGCTCTGATGATTTTGATGTGGCTAAAAATGTTAAACTTGTCCCTCCTTTTAATGAATCTGATTTAACAAAGTATTTTCAGTTGTTTGAGAGGGTAGCTACAGGTTTTAATTGGCCTAAGGAGTATTGGCCAGTACTCCTTCAAACTGTTCTCACCGGTAAAGCTCAAGTAACTTATGCATCTTTGCCTCAGGATCAATCTGATAATTATGATGTAGTTAAGAGCTTGATTCTTAAGGCCTATGAACTTGTTCCTGAAGCTTATAGAGTAAAATTTAGGACAACTTACAAGCAAGATAAGCAATCCCATGTTGAGTATGCAAAAATCAAAGAAGATTTGTTGGAGCAGTGGTTAAATTCTAAGAATGTGGATTCTGATTTTGGTAAATTTAAGCAGATGATTTTGCTGGAGGATTTCAAAAGGTGTATTAGTAAAGATGTAAGCCTATATCTTGATGAGAAAAGAATAGATAATTTGTCTGATGCTGCAGTTTTAGCTGATGAGTATGTTCTCACTCACAAGAGATATTCTAGTGAAAAAGGGAAAGCTGAGAGTAAGTACGTTGCCTCTACTCAGAGTACAGGTAACAGGAAAGAGAATAAGGATGATGTTTCTCAGGAAGTAAATACCAGCTTCACCTCTAGATTTCAGAAAAGTAAATGTACTTATTGTAGTAAGCTTGGTCATACTACGGAGAGATGTTTCAGGAGACAGCGTGATGTGAACAAAAAGGAGTCTTTAAATATTCAGTCAATTGGTCTAGTGTCCACTCTTGAGAGTTCCCAGAATTCTTTAACTGAGTTAACTGAACCTGCTTTGAGGGGTAACTTAAATTCTCATGATGGAGCTCCTCTTTGAGCAGTAACGTGGGTGACACTCTCAAGAGTTCATGTGCTAATTTCCTGTCTGATGGTTTTGTCAGTCCTCTGGACAGTAATGACAGGAAATCAGTTAAAATATATCGTGATACAGGTGCTTGCCAATCCCTTATGCTGACCAGTGTTCTAGGCTCTAATGTTAATTCCTCTGATGAAACTGTAATCTTACAAGGTGTAGGGAATAATTACTTCTCTGTCCCTCTGTGCAGAGTGAATTTAGAGTCTGGTTTTGTTAATGGTTCTGTTATGGTTGGGTTGGTTGAGACACTCCCAATGTCAGGTGTAATTTTCTTACTTGGAAATGATATTGGTGGAAGTCAAGTGTGTCCAGCTCCTCAGTTGTCTAGTGAGCCAGTGGCTGCGTCCCAGGATTGTGATGTCCCTGATGTGTTCCCTGCATGTGCTGTCACTAGGGCTAAGTCTAAAGTTACTGGTGATTTAGAGGATAATGATGATGATGATGTTATCCTAGCTGACACTTTTCTTGCTAATTTGGACCACTCACCAGATGAGGCAGTACCCCGTAGTGTTGATAATTTGTCTCGTCAAGAGCTGGTTGAGTTGCAAGTTGCTCACCCTGAGTTGAAAGGTCTAGCTAACTCTGCTTACAGTGAAGATGAGTCAGCCGGTGCTTCTACTTGTTATTATGTAAAGTCAGGAGTACTTATGAGGAAGTGGAGACCCCCAACAGCATCAGCCGACTGTGAATGGGAGGTTGTACATCAAGTTGTCATCCCTCGTGTTTGTAGGCAGGATATCATTAGAGTGGCTCATGATTCCAGTTTGGCAGGACACCTTGGAGTGAGGAAGACTGTGGCACGCATTTTGAAACACTTCTACTGGCCAGGTATCTTCAGGGATGTTTCCTGGTATTGTAAGTCTTGTCACACCTGTCAAGCTGTGGGGAAGTGTAATCAGACCGAAAAGGTTGCACCTCTAGTTCCCATTCCTCCTTTTGAGGCGCCTTTCACCCGTGTGTTGGTGGATATTGTGGGCCCTCTTCCTAAGACTTCTTCAGGATTTTCTTATGTGTTGACCATGATTGATATGGCTACTCGTTATCCTGAAGCCATTCCACTTAGAAATATCTCAGCAAAGAACGTGGTTAAGGAAATGCTAGGGTTCTTCACAAAGTTTGGTCTGCCCAAGGAGGTACAGTCAGACCGGGGAAGTAATTTCATGTCAAACGTTTTCAAACAGTCTCTGAAAGAGTTGGGCATCACCCAGATCACGTCTTCAGCTTACCATCCCCAGACCCAAGGAGCGTTGGAGAGATATCATCAAACACTCAAATCGATGCTCAAGAAATACTGTTTGGAACATCAGAAAGACTGGGATAAAGGTCTTCCATTCGTTGTATTTGCTGCAAGACAATCTCCAAATGAATCACTGGGCTTCTCACCTTTTGAACTACTGTTTGGCCATGAAGTAAGAGGACCCCTTAAGTTACTCAAGGAATGCTGGCTGTCGGAGGAAGATGACGTCAACCTGCTGGAGTATGTGATGAATTTCAAAGAACGGCTGTCCACTGCTTTACAGCTGGCGAGAGAGAATTTAGGAGCTGCTCAGGAGAAGATGAAGACTTGGTATGATAAGAAGTCCAGGTTACGCCACTTTCAGCCAGGAGATCAGGTTTTGATTCTGCTACCAGTTCATGGGCAACCTCTTCAAGCCAAGTTTAGTGGCCCTTATTTCGTGGAGAAGAAACTCAGTGATGTCAACTATGTCATCGCCACACCAGATCGTAGAAAGAACAAGCAACTATGTCACATCAACATGCTAAAGTTATATCACAGGCGGGACGAAAATAATCCAGTCTGCACTGTAGCTGTTCCACCCGAGTCTGCAAGTGAAGCTCTCCCATGCAGTATGAGCCTGAGTGATAGTTTGGGGAAGAATCCTGATATCATGAATGATCTCCAGACTAAGCTTTCTCATCTACCACCCAAGGAAAGGCAGGAGTTTTCGGCATTACTGCAGGAGTACCCGCAAGTGTTCCGTGCCACTCCAGGAAGAACCACTGTGTTGATGCATGATGTCGATGTTGGAGACGCAAAGCCAATTAAATTGCCTCCTTACCGTGTGAACCCTGTGAAAGTTCCTCTCATCCAGAAGGAGCTTGGCTACCTGTTGGACCACAAGATGATTGAGCCCTGTCAGAGCGAGTGGAGTTCTCCTGTCACTCTGGTCCCTGAGCCAGGTGGGTCACAGCGGCTTTGCATTGACTACAGACGTGTTAATCAGATAACCAAAACAGACACTTACTCTCTCCCTCGTGTGGAAGATTGCATAGACAAGATCGGAAAGGCTAGGTACATAAGTAAGTTTGATTTGTTAAAGGGATACTGGCAAGTACCTATGACTGAACGTGCTAGGGAGATTTCATATTTTGTAACATTAGGAAAGACATTTGCATGTTCTGTAATGCCATGTACAGATTGTTTTAGAGTAATAAGAAATTTCCTTTGTAAATTTCTTTTTTCTTTGTGGGGAGGTGTTACATAGCCTATGATTTCATCATCCTTTGTGTAATTTTAACGCACAGTTGCTGCATGTTTGATCACGAGCGTGTTCTGCCTCAGTCCCCCCCTTCTACCGTTATAGTAGAGTAAGTCGTTCTCTCTGTTGTCCAGAGCGGGATTGTCAACTCTATGTCCCCATGGCTTCATTTGCGCGTCCTTATTACAAGTTGTATCAAGCTCTCCTGGCTCCTATATAATGAGCTCAGTCTCTGTATCATTGCCACTTAGATCTGCTCCTCATTTTGTTCACATCTCTGTCCTCCCCTGTACAGATATTATTATTGTGAGTGCTCAAGAAATCTCCAACCATCTCGCAGCTGTGTGTAATTTGAGTATAACTGTTGTTGCATTTTTTTCTTGTACTGTATAGCATAAGTTTAATTTGTGGGCCTAGTGAAGTTTTTGTAATTCGTGTAGGGTTCTTTACGTCAGTCATTTTTGATAATAGTTTGTATCTGTAATAATTTATCTGGCATTCACTGAGTATTATCTGGTATCTCATTTTATCAGGGCTGACTTAGAAAAATTTACTCTTGCTAATTTCGTGTTAATAGAGGCTATTGCAGTTAACCATATATTTAACCTCTTTATTTGCCATTACATTATCCTTATGAGTCCTGAATGTTTTGTTGTTAGTTTGTGCATTAAACTTTAACTTGTAATTTTACCTAACTCTTTTGTTTTGAACCTGGAACTTTACGGGACAGTAGTGACTCTTCGTATTCTCACTTAAAGTGTACATTATCTTTCTCTGTTCCGTAACAATATATATATATATACATAGAGAGAGAGAGAGAGAGAGAGAGAGAGAGAGAGAGAGAGAGAGAAACTACCCAAACTATACTTTCTCAGTATTTTGACGACACCCTTACCAATCATAATTTATTGTCTTACTTCAATCTCAACGCCAGCTCGTTTCACGTTTGTATCACTGTCTTTTGCATGTGCTACTTTACGTGTCCTTATAGCAGCGTCTTTTTTTTTCTGTCAGACGTTTTCCTGACGTGTAATTTGGCGAAGTTACATATATATTAGTTTCGTGCTATTAGACCCATTCTTATCCATGAGTTTAGTTGAATGATTTTGAACTAAACTTAAAACGGCTTTGTTCAATCTTGAGTCCATTTTTTTTCTCTTTTATCACTGAAGTGATTGTTAGGTTGAATGAAAAAAAAAAAAAAAAGATACGGGGCTTGCTAATATAAAAGTCAAAAGATTCATACTTTCATGAATATACGTCCCAATATTTTAGATCTATTGCACGAGAAATCTAAGTTCTTTAGCAACAACATTTCCTATATTTATCAGTTTCCTACCTCACTATTCGAATCATATTTTTACTCTGAGGAACTCATTTTATCTGACAGTCAAATCCACCTGAGGTGTTTTCGTGCAAGTTAACATAGCTAGCAGTGAGTTTTCTTACGAAAATACGCCAAACTGTCAATCACGACTTTATATTATGTAAAATTAATTGTTTGTTTCAGTTTAAAGAAGCCCTATCTTGCAGAACCTCACATTTTTACTTTTTTTTTTTTTTTGGAATACTCTTATGAAACGATATTTATTATGCAATTCATTGGTGAATCGATATCATTGTATAAGCTACCTTACTTTTTCTCATATCAGCCAGGATTTTTTCTTTATAGGTCGGATTTTTTCATCCCTGAAACGTTTCCTGACTTACACCAACAACTGGGAGAGTTTCCCGATAAAATTTGATCTCATTTGACGAACATGCGTATTAATCGTTTTCGTTCTGAAGGACGCTTTTTTTAGCATTAATCCAGTGGACTACCTTTGAATAACTCTTTTCGTCGTAACGGGTTAATATTCGGCACTATTTTTTAAATCCTTAAAGTGACACATTGTGAAAAAAAAAAAAAAAAGATTTGAGAGTCCGTGCTTAGTTAAAAAAAAAAATCCTTAGGTGACATTTATAACAGTTCATGACAGTGCTCGTCATAGATGCCTTTTTTTTTTTTTTAATTTGTTGTGCCTGAGAAATCTAAGGGCCTCGCAAACCATTTTTTGTATTTCTATCAGTTTTGTATGTAAGTTATGGAAGATATGTTTGTCGTATTCATTTGTGTCAAAAGCACATCCGGATCAGAGTGATTATACAAACGAAAATATGTCATACTCTAACTCGAATGTGTATAATGTTCAAAAATTCCTTTTTGTTTTAATACAGTCAAGAGGCTCAAGATGGTACTTTTAAGCTCTGGTCATTGAAATATAAAAATACATTCTGTCCTTAGATTTCTCTTTTTGATATTTATCTTGCATTTCCCACCTCCAATGAAAGCTAAAACGGAAATTGCGCAAAAAATATAGGTTTATATGGGCTTCGTCGAGAAAAGTGAAAAAAAATGTAGATTGATTTATTTTCAATCTATATAACTATTGCTTTAAAATTATCAATATTATTCTGGGAATTGCACAAAAAGAACTAAGTTGGTTTTGAAAAAAAATGAATTCGACAAACTATCGAGATACGAACCTTATCAATATTTTAAATATCTTAGGTCGTTCAGTAGATTGTCATCCATGACAGACAAAAACTGCAGCTTCAGGGACCATTTTCGTTAACGACTATATAATTATGTCGTCTTTGATATGTTTTGATTTTTACTTTAGTTCTCCCGATTTCTTAAACGACTTTTTATTTGTTCATTTGTCGTAGTGGTCACTTGAAGGAGATAGTGGGAAAGGGAACTCGTTTCGATTGAAAATAACTGCTCTAAGAGCAATTGAAAACAATTACACTGGGCAGTTGTGCTAATTCATGTCGTTTAGGTTGAAGTCGATAAATAAGAAAACATTGTCAATCGTGCTCTAAATTTTTTCGGAATTACAACAGGTCGTTACTAAAATTCAAGAAATATTTCAGAAGAAATAGAAAAATCGTGGTATAAGGAAAGTTCATGAAGCCTATATTGATTAAAACAAGTGAAATTGGCTGGACTTTGAAGTGGCGATTGCGAAATGTATTTCGTTCTATGTGTCGTCGAAAGAAGTGAAAAACGAAGGTATCTTACTTTCAACTATACGAGTTTGGTTTTTATATGGCATCTGCATTCTCGATTAAATGAAAAAAAAAAAAAAAAGCACATTATACAGGAACGTTTTCGAAAATACATCCCTTGGTAAAGAACTCCGAGTCTTCACTTAAGGCGGTTCAGACAGTAAATAAATAATGAGTAATTCGATAAATATTCTGGTTGGAAGCTGAAATCATTATGTTTCTCATGTATGACAAAAAAAAAATAAATGCAGTATGCCGTATCTGTGATGATCTTTTATAAACTTCTCTTGGGAGTCAATTTTTGCTTCAGGATACCGGCTCTAAATTAATTTTTTTCTTTCTAATTTAACGTAGCTGTCACATCAAGGATAACAACGTGAAAAGTGGACTCTCATCGTAGATGAAAGCAACTGATTAACTCGCAAGTATTTTGCTGAACTTATGCTAAAAATCGCGTCCTTTATGCCGAAAACGATAAATATACAACATCGCCAAATGAGTGAAATGAGCTGGCATTTGATTTGCAAATTTGACATTAAGCTATGTTTCATAAGGGTCTCGTCTAAAAGCGTGACAAATGTTGAGTTAGAAGGGATATTTTTTATATCCCTTTGACCAAGGCATCTTCAGGATCTTAACTTTCAAAAAATATTACGCACATTATATAGGGTCGTGTTAGACCATAAGGCATATTTCCGCAAAAAAATAAATAAGTAAAATTGAGTTTTCGACAAGCAGATAAAAACGGTTTTGATAAAGTGAATATTAAATTTGAATACTGAGACATGAAACCGGTAAATATTTCGAATTTGATGGCTCAAGATCTCTCATGCATGACACCGATTATAATTTGCATATATTCCTATTCTTTTACTTAAATCGTGGCACAGGATGCCATGTTAAAGGCCTTGTTATGTAAAAAATAAAATCACTTCTTTATTAAGTCGGTTTACTTGTTTTGGCGACGAATCTTATTGTGCTGTAAACACGTCAAATGGCAGCTCATTTCACATGGTCATCAATATCCACTTCTATGCAAGTTCACTTCTCCATATAGCAATAGGTTTTTATTTTCCTACAACGACTTTTTTCATCCTCTGAAATATTTTCTTATTTTCATAAACAGTTGTAAGTGTTTCTCAACAAATTTAGATTCAAGATTTTCAAAGATGAATATTTAGCGTTTTCATCCAAAACTTGACTACGGTAGATTGACAACTCTACTGTCTCTAAATCCTCCTAAAGCTGTTTTTTTTTTTTTTTTTCCAGTCGTAAAAACCACTCGAAACCATGTTTTGTCGCTTAAGGTACAGCTACATAAAATGATCAAAAATATTTCATTGACCATGCGTCTTACGAAAATATAAAAAAAAACAAAGGAACATTTATAACATTCGTCAACAATGATCCTACTACGTGTATTTTACTTTAATTTTTTGTTTCGAATCTGCAATCCACCTCAGATATATCAAATAGTGGAAAAACATTGTTTACTAAATATCATATCATAGTATTACTGATGTCTTTTTTCGGTTAATTTTTTCCGATTGTCAATTTTTTTTTTTTTTTTTTTTTACGTTATCATAGTGTGAACTGAAATATTGTTGAAAAACACATCTTTCAAGAAAACCATCATGAAACGAGACAATTATTAGTGAACATGCTTAATGTCAGCTTATTTCTCTTGTGGGTCGATTTCTTTTCACATGCAACGTCTGCTGTTAATTTTTTCATCCTCTAAAATTTTTTCAGATTATCATAAAATTTTGAATGGTTTCCAAACAATATAGAGTTCATTTCCCAAAACTGTATATTTATCGTTTTCACCCAAACATAGGCTGTTTTTAGCATGAATACAGGTGAGTAGTTTCGAATTTCACCTAAAGTGGTTGCTTTTAATCGTAACGTGTTCAAACTTAGCAAAGTTTTTTACCCATTACGTGACGACTTCATTGAAAGTAAAAAAAAGTCACGGGAGTGGAGCTGTTTTTCAAGGAAAAACTGGTAACAATCGCACTGAGACATGTATAAGAGATTGTCCCAATCCTTTAGTTGGCTAATTTTTTTTTCCCTTTTACAATGACAAGAAATCTTAGGAGAGAGAGAGAGAACTACCCTTTCTAACGTATATATATATATATATATATATATATATATATATATATATATATATTTATATATATATATATATATGTATAATATATATATATATATATATATATATATATATATATATATATTATACATATATATAGATATAGATATATATATATATATATATATATATATATATATATATATATATATATATATATATATACATATATATATATATTTATATATATATATATATATATATATATATATATATATATATATATATATATATATATATATATATATATATATATGTCTGTGTGTGTCTGTATATATATATATATATATATATATATATATATATATATATATATATATATATATAACACGGAGAGAGAGAGAGAGAGAGAGAGAGAGAGAGAGAGAGAGAGAGAGAGAGAGAAAGAAGGGGAGAGAAAGCGAGAGACAACTACCGTTTCCAAACCGTATATATATATATATATATATATATATATATATATATATATATATTTGTTACAACATGGAGGGGCTAAAGGAGTATCTGATAGCCTGTAAAATGCGCAACGGAAATTTTAGAATACCAAGTGGCAGTTATCCACACCAAGTCATAAGCTTAAAAGGGAGAAAATATTGATCAAGCGTAGAACACACCTATGACCAAAATGGGGAATGAAATATTCAATTAAAAATACTTAAATTAATTTAGCTCATCAACTTTCCTTCTCAAGAAGTATCAGTTTTGAGGAATTTTACCTAAGGAATTGTGGCTTATGGTTTAACACGATCCTTCTTAATGTGCAAATATTCTTTCTTTTCTTTTCTTTTTTTTTTTTTTTCTATTTGCATTCAGTCAGGAGGTTTCATGGTAATTTTAATGTGCTTCTGCTATTGATAAGAAAGAACACTCGAAGTTTCTCGCTTGCTTCCCCGATCCCCACATCAATTCAATCTCATTGTTTTTAAACACTTACATGCCAGTTCTCTTTCCGTGTCAATCGATTTCTTGTTATATATTTTCTAAAGATTTTTTGACTCTCGGAAACTTCTTCTGAGTTTTGGAAGCAATTCTGTGTGTTTCGCTGTCAATTCAGAGTATATTAGTGGAAGTTACATATTTAGCGATTTCCACCAAAAATAAGTTTATACTCCAGTAAAATAGTTCTGTACTACCTCCAGTGCGGATGCTATCAGCCGTAACTAGTTCCTAGTTGGAACTACCTATTATCCCTGAAATCTCGGCGAGAAAGAATAAAAGAAAAATAGACTCATCGGAAATAAAAAATCCAATTAAACTCAACACGGAAGACACTATAGCTCAAGTCTAAGCTACAGCAGCTTGACTTTCTCAGCCCATCATGAGGAATAATACTGTTAATATAAGGAAAGGAAATTCCATGTATTTAGTTTTTCATAATGAATGTATGATAATGAATAAAAAACGATTTTCTCGTAAATAATTTAATGCTTTTCGGAGTGATTGTACCTTGGTAAATATGGATAATTGTCTCACATGAACTGCGAAAATAGTCCATTTTTTATATTTGATAACTAGGCTCAAGATTCCACCTTAAAGCCCTATTTGTGCAGATGAAAATAACCCGTTTTTCTCTAATTTTCCAATTTTTTTTTCACGTCCGCAAAGAAACAAAAGTCTTTGGGATTAAAACTCTCAAATGGCAGCCTTGTTTGCCTGTGAATCGATTTCATCCTAAGTATTACGTCATTTAGCCTTGTTACTGTTTTTGTTTTCCTGGAGACGGAATTATCTCACTCTTTGAAATGTTTTTTGATTTTAGATAAAATTGGGAGTGTTGAACAGTACATTTGTGGACGTTGCATATTTAGTGTTTTCGCCATCAATTATGTGGATTTCAGCATCACTAACATGACTTCATAACGTAAAAATCCAAACAATCTTCAGATGAAATTAATAGAGTTCATTAAGTGTCCCGTCAACCTGCATTCTTTTGTAGCTGTCATGCACTACATGTCTACGGAGATAAGATGTGTTATAAATGGTAATTAATTATATATCTCAGTATCGCGATAGTTTGTATTTTCTCGTATAAATTTATAGGTGAGAGTCAAAAGGTCATCAATATTCCATTTCACGAGGTATCAGTTTTGAGAAATTTTACCTAAGAAAATGTGGCTTATGGTGTAACATGAACTTTTATAATGTGCAAATGCTGTTTTTTTTTTTCTTACATTCAATCAGGAGGCTCCACGGTAATTTTACCCTTTCGCGCACGGTAAGTTTCAATAAGTTTTCTGATCCCGGAATTTTCACTACGAAGGCGCCCGGCCGGTGAGCGTGCGCGCGGGCAAATTGAGCGAATGAAACACATTCTTGCCTTATTTTCGCCCCCCCAAAATCAATGTATTCCCATGAAACCTATGTCGATGTATGCATGGATGTTTGTTTTATCTGATAAACATGACCAGAACACAGGAAAACAACAGCACAGAAAGTTATGAGCCAGGGAAGGCATGTCGAGTAAACATTTTTGAGTTCCCAACATCGCCGTTTGAATGTTTTCCATCCTACAGGAAAATGATCTATAATTTTTTATAGAGAATTTCATCAGCTTTCTAACGAAACCAATCTGGTTTAGATACGATGTATACTTTTCGAGAAAATGGTCAAAAACTGAGAGCCATTTTCGAAAAATTTTCACTGACCTCTGAGAGCTAAGTTTTCCTAGGGACCTAACGTTTTTATTACATAGTAATATGCCCCCATTATCCAGTTTTCCCACTGTGACGGGAAAACCCCATACGCCTCATAGTTCTCGAGTAAATCGAAAAAAGTACAAGGCACTCCGTGCGTTATTGACTTTCGTTATGCGCGCATGGCGTACGCAATGTTCCCGTCTACGTAAACACGAATTATTATGAGTGATATTACATATTTATGTATTGTACATATATAGAATTTCCTGCTCTTCATCATGGTTCAAACGTGAAATCGATACGTCCAATAGTTTCCGAGTAATTGGCAGAGAAAATGAGAGTATTACTACGAGCCTTTCTCAATGGTAACAGCCGGGAAGAGACACTCATTTCCACCGTCTTTTATCGCACAACACGTAACATAATGCTTACATTTTGGTATTGATCATACGTAGAATTTAGTGGTATAGATCATGGTTGTTACAGAAAATCGATAAGTCAAACAGTTTTCGAGTAATTGGCCGACAAAGTGAGGTGATTACTCCGAGCGCTTTTCACTGATAACAACCGCGAGTGAAAAAAACATTTCCCTCGCCTTTTCCCCAAAAAAAAGCTTCCCAAGGCTTAGATTCCGGTATGGATCATACGTTTATTTTTGTGGTATTGATGATGATTGTAACAGGAAATCTGAAAGTCTCATATTTTTCGAGTAATTGGCAGACAAAGTAAGGTTACTCTTCCGATCGCTAACAACTTTTACACACACTGTAATTTCCTTGCACACTTGCCAGAAGACTATGCTGCCAATTGTTTTTCCCACTATCTGTACATACTATAACATCTTCCATGGGTGTTTTCCTATGGTTATAACCTACTACACATAAACATTACTTCTAATTTTACTGCTGTGGAGAATTACTTTCTTTCATATGTGTAATCTGTTGGAGGAAATGGTTATTTCTCTGGAAATTGGAGAGGTTATGGTAATAGATTATCATATATATAAAACAAATTTGAAGAACTCACTTCCTCCAGGGGTGTTGATCCACTTTGACCAGGGATTTGAAGATGAGGAGTTATGTAGTGTGAGTGTGTGAGTGTGTGTGTGTGTGTGTGTGTGTGTGTATGTGTGAGTGTTTGAGTGTATGTGTTAGTGTGTGTGTGAGTGTCGGTGAGTGTGTGTGTGGATGTGTGTGTGAGTGTGTGTGGGTGAGTGTGTGTGTGTGTGTGTGTGTGTGTGTGTGTGTGTGTGTGTGTGTGTGTGTGTGTGTGTGTGTGTGTGTGTGTGTGTGTGTGTGTGTGTGTGTGTGTGTGTGTGTGTGTGTGTGTGTGTGTGTGTGTGTGTGTGTGTGTGTGTGTGTGTGTGTGTGTGTGTGTGTGTGTGTGTGTGTGTGTGTGTCTGTGTGTGTGTACACTCCACTAGGGAATACTTTGCACGTATGGAACCGTTCAAAGCAATCACCTACACAAAGTGGCACATCACAAACAGGACACATGTGACTTGTGTCCCTCCTCATCTTGCCCAGGGAACACAGGGTGCACCGCAGCCTTCTCCTGCCAGGGATCCTCTCCCGACGGTGCCCCAGTGTGTTGTCCAGCCTCATCCTATGGTTGACAAAGCGACGTCGCCTGCTGGGCTGGATTCCTGGGTGTCCCTGGTCCTCTTCTCCTGGAGGTGCAGCTGCAGGCCCGGGCATCACAGCGACAGCGGGTTCTCCCGACGGACCAGGAAGTGGTGATGGCTCCCTCTCCACCTGCACTGGTTCCTGAACTGATGGTGGTGGTGGCTCCTGTGCTGGGACTCCTCCTGCAGTTGGTGCTCCTGGCTGGTCCTCGTCCCCTCTTGGTGGCGCAGGAGCCATTGGTGTGGGCAGCTCTGTGGTTGCTGCATCAGGTGCTGGGAGTCCTCCTGGCCGTTGGGTTGGAAGATCAGGGGCGTGGTGGATGACATGCCCTGACGGAGGCCACTCTGCTTCGTCGAAGAAAAGGAGCTTGTCGATTATTTCTTCGAGAAACTCCAGCAGAGTGACCTGCCTCCGTACGGTCTTTTTGTACAGGGCGAAGGCATTAAACAACGCCATCTGGATGAGGTAGAACGTAACCTTCTTGGTCCACTTGACGGTCCGGCGTTGCATAGGGTAATATTGGACCATTTGGTCAAAGTGGTCTACCCCACCCATATGGCGATTGTAGTCAACCACCACGACGGGCTTGTTGATGGTCTTCTGGACGTATCTGGTCGTCCCGTCACGTGCCCTGGTCTTCCCTCGAACCCGCTTTGGGATGGTGTCTTCGCTGTGGAAGGTGGAGATCATGTTGATGATGCGCTTGTCCTTCCACAGCAGCACCATCACATTATCCTTGCTCATCCATGTGATGCCCGGCGCCGGTAGATCCCTGCCCCGTGCGATGTCCTGCAGCTGCTTCGGTGCTCCTCTAGCCAGGCGTAGGGTCCCACACACGTAGGTTCCTGCAGTGAAGAGGAGTTTGCACAGGGATACAGAGTTGTAATAATTGTCCATGTAAACTTTGTATCCCTGATCCTTCAGCGGCTCTACGAGGCCCATGACCGTCTGCTCCAAGGTCTTCCTCTGCCCCGTATACACGTCAAAGTTGAAGATGTAGCCCGAACAAGCCTCAGCCAGGATGTAAAATTTGATGGCATACTTGGCAGGCTTCATTGGGTTGTAGACGCGGAAGCTGAGCCTCCCCTTCCAAGCCAATGATCCCTCATCCAGGCTGAGATTTTCTTCGGGCTGGTAGGTGTTCCTGAACCGCTGAAGGAGGTACTCGAGTACCGTGCGAACCCTGATGAGCCGGTCTTGACTGTCCCCGGGGATGGCAAGCGAGTTGAACGCGTGGAAGTGTTTCAAGATGGCCCGAAACCGCCTTCCACTCATCACTTGCGAAAACATGGGGTAGTTGTGCACCCTGG
>NC_137056.1:19298441-19443441 GCF_032717465.1 Coenobita brevimanus | reverse complement strand
TGCACTTGGGGAATTACCATTCTCTCACACCCTGAACAGAATTCTTGCTGGGAGAGTACTATATCACTCGTGGCACACTTCTCGTAAATTTTATAGTAAGCATGACTAAAGTTCACATCAACGTACATTACCTGTGCAATTTGACCTCCTGCGTTCGTTGTCGTCATTTCCTTGACAGCTCACCTTCCGCTGAACTCTCGCTAATCAAGGATACGCAACTACACAAACACTCGCTGCACATTTCACTTACATTATGTACTAAGCATACGTTATTACTACATGTCACATCAACGTACATTACCTGTGCAATTACCGCCGGCGTTCGGAGCCGTCAATACCTGGCATAGCTCACCTCTCTTCACACATGCCGCTAAACTCTTGCTAACCCTAACTTTATATGCATTGACGAGCACATACGGTACATTTCACGTGCATTTCACACGATATCACACACCAATACATTACTATAACAATGCATCAACCACAACCTCGGCAAATATTCCGCTCATGACTGAATTTATTACCGACATTCTTTGCACTGAGAGTATGAGGCAACGCTATTCTTGGCACACAACACACTCGCGGCTAGTGGTTGACGGTTTGTGTACGTCTAGCATTGGGATGGTCGCCTTTACTGACGAAAAAGACTCGGGCCGCCACCCGTCGCCCCCCTCCTCTCCTCCTCCTCCACCTCGGAGAGAGAGCGAGAGGGCGGGCGGTGCGGCGGGCTAACCCGTGGCGGCTGAGGTCGGGCCACTGCAAGGGGATATCAGGGGGGCGTCGTTCGGGCCAAAGAGTGCCGCGCTCCCCCGCATCCCGAATACGGATCACTCGAATGCTGATGTGACGTATGGAAGCGTTCGCATACGACTTACGTACCAGTCGGGGTGTTATATACGGCAGAGCAGTATCTTCACTGCGATCCGGGAAGACTATTCCCTTTTCAGGCTGGAGGTTTCTTTATTCCCCCCTGGGGGTAGGGGGGTTTTCAAGAATACTCCCCCAGTATCCCTGCTTGTCGTAAAAGGCGACTAAAAGGGTTGGCGGAGGGTTAGTGCCCCTCCCCGGAAAACAACTAACTAAAAAAACAAACAAGAAGCCTCGGACAAGGACTGACCAAACGATGACGACCCAGGACCGGACAAAGGACTTGGTAATGAGTACATGGAATGTAAGAGGAGCGAATGATGAGGTGAAAGAGAGAGAGATTGTCCAGGTGCTTGAGGGTGCGAAAGTGGATGTATGTGGAATAACTGAAACAAAATGGAGAGGAGAAAGTGTGAGAGAATGGGAGTATGGATGGGGTATATGTGCAGGAGTAGATGAGAATGAGAGGGCAAAGGAAGGAGTGTGTATAGTTGTGAGTAAAAGATGGAAGAAGAGCATAAGACAGTATGGATCAGTTGGGTCAAGGATTGTGTGGGTAAAGTTGAAAGTTGGAATACAAATGTGGGCGATTGTGTGTGTGTATGCGCCAACGCAAGATCGTGCTAGAAGAGTGAGAGAAGAGTTCTGGACAAATGTGGAAATGTGCATGGAAAAGTTTGGAAGGAATGAGAGAGTGTTTTTGATTGGTGATATGAATGGTAAAGTTGGGAATGTGAAGGTGGATGGAATAGTTGGTGAGTGGGGTGTGCCTGCCGAGATAGATGAGAATGGGAGTGCGTTAGTGGACATTTGTGCTGGGAGGGGGTTGGTGATAGCCAATACCCTCTTCAGGCATAAAATGATCCACAGGTATACATGGCGAGTGATGAGGAAGGGTGGGTGGTGAACTGAATGAAAGGAAGGCAATGATTGATTATGTGTGTGTGGATGAAAGGATGCGAAGATGTGTAAAGGATGCAAGAGTGTATAGAGGTTGGGGAGTGGACTTTCTGACCACTACTTGGTGGTGGCCAGAATTAGGATGCAAGTGAGATGGAGGAATAGAAGAAGGGAAAGACGAGAGGGAAGGAGTAGTTGCAAGGAGAGAGTGGAAAGGTTACAAGAGGATGAGAAAAAGGCAGAGTATAAGAGAGAAGTGGAGGAACGATTGGGCAAATATGAATTGGAGCAGATGGGAGACGTGGAAGGTGTGTGTAAGATATTTACAGAAGAAATATGTGCAGCATGTGATGTGGTGTGTGGAAGGAAGAGAAGGCGGAGGGGGTACAAGGAACAGCGTGGTGGACTGGAAGAGGTGAAACAGGCTGTGGCACAAAAGAAGAAAGCATACAATGAATGGGTGAGAAATAGGGGCGTGGAAGAAGTTGAGAGGCGGAAGAGAGAGTTATATGTGGAAAGGAAGAGAGAAGTGAAAAGATTAGTAAGAGAGAGTAAGAAGAGAGTGGATGAGGAATTTGGAAGGAATTTGAGTGTAAAGTGGAGGGACTGTAAGAAAATGTTCTGGAGAGAAGTGAAAAGAGTAAGACAGGGTGGAAGTGAAGTTAGCAGGGGAGTGAAAGATAAAAATGGTAGATTACTAGTGGAGAAGGGAGAAAAAGTGAGCAGATGGAGAGAACACTTTAAGGAATTGTTGAACGTAGAGGATGGAAGTAATGCAAGTATAAGTGGCTGGGGAATGGCTGGGAGAAGGAGGGAGGTGAGAAGACAGGAAGAAATCAGTAGGATAGAAGTTGTGGAAGCAATGAAGAAAGTTAAATCGGGGAAAGCCCCAGGAATTGATGGAGTGTGTGGTGAAATGCTGAAGCATGGGGGAGAGATAGTAGTAGAATGGATGTGGAAGATGTGCAGATTGGCCTGGGAGGAAGGTAGAGTCCCGGAGGATTGGGAGGTCAGGTATAATTATTCCCTTGTACAAAGGAAAAAGGGGAAAAAGAAGTGTGTGGTAATCATAGGGGCATTTGTCTTCTTAGTATAATAGGAAAAGTGTATGGTAGGATACTTATAGACAGAGTTAGAGAAAGAACAGAGAAATTAGTTGGAGAAGAACAGGGAGGCTTCAGGAAGGGGAAGAGGTTGTGTAGATCAGATATTCATTCTTAGATCTTTAGTGGAAAAGTTTCTAGAGAAGGGAAAGAAGTTGTATGCGGCTTTCATGGATTTGGAGAAACCATATGACAGGGTGGATAGACAAGGATTGTGGAAAGTGTTAAGAATATATGGAGTAGATGGGAAGTTGTTGAATGCTGTGAAGAGTATGTACGATGGTGCAAGGCTGCAGTGCGTGTGGATGGTGAACTAAGTGAATTTTTCTCTTTGAAAGTTGGTTTGAAACAAGGATGTGTCATGTCTCCATGGTTGTTCAATCTGTACATGGATGGGGTAATAAAAGAGGTACAAGGTAGGGTAGTGGATGTTGGAGTGGCCCTGGTGAGAGAGGATAGTGTTTGGAAACCTCCCTGTACTGTTGTTTGCAGATGATACTGTGTTGTTGAGTGAAGACGAAGGGGAGCTGCAAGGCTTGGTGGATGAGTTTGAGAGAGTGTGTAAGAAACGGAACCTAAAGGTGAATGTAGGGAAGAGTAAAGTGATGGTCTTTGAGAGAGGTGAAGTTAGTGAATGTACAGCAAGGTTAGATGGTGAGGAATTGGAAAATGTGAGTACGTTTAAGTATTTGGGTAGTGTGATGAGTAAGGATGGAGGTTTGGAGTGTGAAGTGCTTGAAAGGGTACAGCAGGGAAGAAAGGTTGCTGGTTCCTTGAAAGCAGTGATAAGAAACAGGGAAGTGAGCATGGAAGTGAAAAAGTTACTACATGACAGTATTGTGATACCAACTCTAACGTACGGAAGTGAAGCTTGGACATTGTTGGAAGGACACAAGTCAAGAGTGAGAGCAGTGGAAATGAGTTATTTAAGAGGAGCCTGTGTGGAGTCACGTGGAGAGACAGGCTGACGAATAAGGATATAAAGGAGCGTTGTGGTGTGGATGTGGATGTGATAGGAAGCGTTATGAGGAACACACTGAGGTGGTTTGGCCATGTGGAGAGGATGGAGGGCGAAAGACTGACGAAGAGAGTGTATGTGAGTGAGGTGGAGGGGGGAAGAGGGAGGGGGAGGCCGAGGATGAGATGGAGGGATGGGGTGGAGAGGTATATGAGAGAGGGGGGTGTGAGTTGGGAGCAGGGCAGTGAAATGGCGGGGGACAGGGCGACTTGGAGGCGATTTGTTTGTGGCCACCCCAAACGGGATTGAGGCGTCTGGCAATAGATAGATAGATAGACAACACACTCGTTCACGGAAACTCGTAGCATGTTTTACGCATATCTCATAATTCCATACGCATTTACAGCATGCTTTACGTATATTTGATACAATTTCATTCGCATTTACACGATAAGAATCACGATAATTCAAGCCATAAAACACCGCTACAAATCTCCCCTCCCGACTTCCGCGTGGCCACGACGCCATCCATAACACTTGCTTCCCCCATAAAATTTCACCATGCCATCCACTGAAACTTTCACAAACTATATATTGATGCTTTGGCTGCATTATTGACATACGTCAGCTCACGCAACACGGCCTAGTGGGGGGGCGGAGTGACAAAACCCCGCTACACTGACCATGAGTCTTTCTCAAAGGCACAACGATTCCTAACCCCCATTATTTCTTTTCAACACATAGATATATGTTCCATCGACAATATCACGTCACTATATGTTCACATACAATGTATTATCACACTGAGTCAATAGGGGCCTTTGCTTCGGGCAGGAGGGGGAAAATAATGGAGGATTTAAAGGGAACCACGATCTGTCACCATCACCGCCTGGCTGCTGGACAATGACTGAGGTTGGAGGGAGCGGGGTGAGGGACATGAGCCGACACAGCGTTGCCAATGACTTACCTCGAGTAGGCCTTGGCTACCCTAAGACGTGCCGAAAAATCACGCAAATCGGCCTATAACTTTTTTTCTGGCGAATATTTTTGGGCCTTAAGGACGCGAGTCGCGTGACTGTGTCTGCCCGAATGCAAGCCGATACCACGCGAATCGCGTGACCGTGCCTGAAAGGGTTTATAGTGCTTGTACTGCAGATAAAAAAGAATAATCATTCGAAGTTTCTAACTTGTTTCGGGGACCCGCAACTCAGTTCAAACTAATTGTTCTTGAAACCTCATATGCCAGCTCTATTTACGTGTCAATCGATTTCTTGTTATATGTTTTCTACATAAGGTATTTTTTCATCCAAAGGAAAGTCCTATGAGTTTTGGAAACAATTCAGGATGTTTAGCGGTCAAATTTAGTGTACATTAGTAGAAGTTGCATGTTTGGCGATTTCCACCAAAAGAAAGTTAATACAGCCATCACTTCTGTAAAATAGTTTTGAAGTACCAACAAGACGGATGCTATCAGCCGTAACTAGTTCACAATTGAAACTACATTTTATCCGCGAAGACTCGCCGAAGAAGAATGAAAAAAAAAAAAAAAGCCAATAGACTCATAGGAAATTAAAAATCCAGTTAATCTCAACACGGATGGCACAACAGCTCAGGTCTATGGTCCTGCAATCTGAATTTTTTAGACCCATCATGAACAATAAAATTGCGTGTATGAAGAATCAAGTAATGTTTATAAACTGAATATCCCAGTTCGGCTACATATTTAGATTTTTTAATTATATATATAAACACACACACACACACACACACACACACACAGATATATATATATATATATATATATATATATATATATATATATATATATATATAATCCATAGCTAAACATTTTTCTTGAAAACGATTTATGTCTTTCGGGGTGATTTTACCTTTGTAACTATGGATAATGACATCACACGAACCGAGAATGTGAGAAAATATTTCATTTATTATATTTAATCAGGAGGATCGTGATGCCACTTACAAACCCTAGTTATACAGATAAAAACAATATGCGTTATATCTCTAAATTTCCAAGTTGTTTTCATGTCTCTAATCAAATGAAATTGGGCTTAAATCATTCAAATGCCGGCATTCTTTACCAGTGAATCGATGTCGTCCTACATATTACCACATTTAGCCTTGTTACTGGTCTTTTTTTTGTTTTTTTTCAGAGAAGAAATTTTCTAACTCTCAGAATGTTTTCTGAATTTTATATGTAATTGGGTGTGTTTCCCAACTAATTTAAAGTACATTTGTGGAAGTGACATATTTAGTGTTTTCGCCTACAATTATGCGTGGAGTAGACTGTAGCACCAGTCGAGCAGGGCAGTACTCCCGAGGTGGATGGAAAGCTGATGACAGGGAGTGCTGGAGCTCCCGTTTCATCAGCCCTCAGGACTAGTTCCTGACCATCCCCCTTTGCTGAACTTTTTCAGTGTCTCAGTTACACAGAGAGTAGGCCAGCATGCTCTCCAATACAAATTTCTCTATCTATCTTCACCAAACTACATGCACAGTACACACTACACTTCCTATTCAAAATTTACCAAAATGGCGTCAATTCACCTAGCCTCGGAGTCCCCAGGGGGGGGGACCATAAATGCCCCCGCCATCTGCCCCTCTCCCGGTGACGACTCGAGGTGCCTGGAACCACTGTCTGACTCTCTTCTTCTTCATTTCTGCAACATTCGCGGCCTTTCATCTAACTTTCGCTCTGTTGAGCACCACCTCTCCTCCTCTAAACCTCACCTTCTTTTTCTAACGGAGACTCAGCTGTCTGAGGCAACTGACAGCAAACCCTTTTCTGTATCCTCCTACTTTCTCTATACTCATTTCAAAGCCAAAGGTGGCTGTTGTGTATACATACGCAACGACTTATCTTGCTCTCGTGTTCCTGAACTTGATTCTTCTGAATTCTCCACTCTCTGGCTTCGGCTTTCCTGTCATTCTCTGACTAAATATATCTGTGCTGTTTACTTATCCCCTAATTCTACTGACTAACAAAAATTCTTCGACTATCTTACTTCTACGATGGAACACATTCTGTCCATTTCTCCTTTTCTCTGAAATCTCCATTCTTGGAGATTTCAATGTTCACCACCACCTTTGGCTCTCCTCTCCTTTCACGGATCCACCTGGTGAACAAGCCTACATCTTTTCTATCCTTAATGACCTAGAGCAGCTTGTACAGCACCCTACCCGTATCCCTGACCGCCTTGGAGAGAGCTCCAACATACTTGACCTCTTCCTCACAACTAATCCTTCAGCTTACTCTGTTAATCTTTTCTCTCCGTTGGGCTCCTCCGATCACAACCTTATTACCTTAACCTGTCCTATCGCTCCAGTACGGCCTGCGGACCCTCCAGGGAAACGTCGTCTCTGGCATTTTGGAGCTGCGGACTGGGAGGCCCTCAGGCAGTACTTCTTTGATTTTCCCTGGAATGATTATTGCTTCCATGGCCGTGAGCCATCTGAGTGTGCCTTGCGCATTACGGAGGTTATTCTCTCGGGCATGGAAGCATACATTCCATTCTCATATCCTTTGACTAACGCAAGAAAGCCTTGGTTTAATCACGCTTGTTCTAATGCTGTCCGCAACAAGGAGAAGGCCTACAAAAGGTACCGGAGCCAACCCACCCCTGAATCACATAATCTTTACGTTTCTGCCCGGAATCGTGCTAAGTCTGTTCTTCGCTCTACTAAAAATAATTTCATCCATACTAAATGCTCTCAACTCTCCAACTCGAATTCTTCCCGCTCCTTCTGGCACCTTGCCAAAAATCTTTCTAACAACTTTACCTCATCATCCTTCCCTCCTCTTTTCTACTCTGATGGTTCTGTAGCTATTTCTTCTACTGATAAAGCAGATCTCTTCGCACAGACTTTCTCCTCCAATTCCACCTTAGACGATTCCGGTGCTGTTCCTCCATCACTTCCCCCCTCTGACTTCCTCATGGCTGACATTAAAATGTCTTCAGTTGATGTATTTTCTGCCATTACTGGCCTCAGTACTAACAAGGCATATGGGCCTGATGGGGTCCCTCCTGTTGTTCTCAAAAACTGTGCTTCTGTGCTTACACCCTGCCTAGGCAAACTATTTCGCCTTTGTCTGTCAACTTGTACCTTTCCTTCTTGCTGGAAGTTTGCTCTCATTCAGTCAGTCCCAAAGAAGGGTGACCACTCCCAACCCTCCAACTATCGTCCAATTGCTTTAACGTCCTGTATTTCAAAAGTTTTCGAGTCAATTCTTAATAAAAATTTTTTAAGGCATCTTTCCTATCACAACCTTCTTTCCGATCGTCAGTATGGGTTCCGTCAGGGACGCTCCACTGGCGATCTTCTCACCTACCTTTCAGACTCCTGGTCATCCTCCTTTCGGGACTTTGGCGAAAGCTTTGCCATTGCACTTGACATCTCAAAGGCTTTCGATCGAGTCTGGCATAAATCTTTAATTTCCAAACTGCCCTCCTACGGTTTCTATCCTTCTATCTGTACCTTCATCGCTAGCTTCCTTTCTGGTCGTTCTATAGCTGCTGTCGTAGACGGCCATCGTTCTTCTCCTAGATCTATCAACAGTGGTGTTCCTCAGGGCTCTGTCCTATCACCAACTCTCTTCCTTTTTATTCATCAATGATCTTCTAAGCTGTACATCTAACTCTATCCACTCATACGCTGATGACTCCACCCTTCACCTTTCCATTCGGTTCCCGCAACGCCCATCTCAACAGTTACTTCAAGAAACAAGGGATGAGGCTATGGCACACCTAATGTCTGACTTGGCTCATATCTCTGACTGGGGTAAAAATAATATGGTTGTCTTTAATGCTTCTAAGACTCAGTTCTTACACCTATCAACCCGACAAAATCTTCCACAGGTATACCCACTAATGTTTAATAATATTCAGATTAATCCTGCATCATCCTTGAACATGCTTGGGGTTTCATTTACTCGGGACTTATCTTGGAAAGATCATATTGCATCTCTTGTAAAATCTGCTTCCAAGAGATTGGGTGTGCTAAGCCGACTCCGCTCTTTCTTTACCCCTGCACAATTGTTGACTCTATACAGGGGTTTTATCCGCCCCTGTGTGGAGTACAACTCTCATGTGTGGGGAGGCTCCCCACATACAGCTCTTCTCAATAGGGTGGAGTCAAAGGCTTTTCGTCTCATTAACTCTCCTCCTCTTACTGACTCCCTTCAACCTCTGTCTCTTCGCCGCACTGTTGCATCTTTATCTCTTTTCTATCGCTACTTTAATGGTCACTGCTCCTCTGAACTGTCTGCTTGCATTCCTCCACCTCTACGACGGGCGCGTAGCACCCGTCTGGCAGCAAACTCTCATCCCTTTTCTGTCCAACTCTCTAATGCAAGAGTTAACCGTTACTCCCAGTCTTTCATTCATGCAACAGGTCAGCTCTGGAACTGTCTCCCTCTGTCTGTATTTCCTCCTGCCTATGATCTCCAGTCTTTCAAACGCAGTGTGTCCAGGCATCTCAAAATGATCGGATCTTGAATTTGGCTCTCTATTGTATTTTGTTTTTCTCTTGGAGGGAACTGTTACTGCGGGCTCATGGCCTTTGGTTCCTTCTTCCTCGCATAAAAAAAAAAAAAAAAAAAAATTTAACCATCACTCAAGCATAATAGTTTTGAAGTACTCCTAAAGCGGATGCCTTTACCATGAAAAAATAAAAATGACTTCTTTTTTTTTAAATCTGAAGTTACCACTACCAACGATAAAAGTCACAAATGACCCTGTTCGTTTCGTAAAAATTCGAACAATCCCAGACGACATTAATACAATTCATTCAGTGTTCTTTAACCTGCATTTGTCTAGCTGTCATGCACTGTATGTCAACACTGATGAATAGTAAAGGTATAAAAGGGAATTAATTATATATATCGGAAATACGATGGTATTTATACTTTCTCGTATTAATTGTGATGTGTCAAAAGCTCATCAGTATTACTTCTCAGAATTTATCAGTGTTTTTAGGAATTTTACCTAAGGAAATGTGGCTTATGGTGTAACACGAACCTTCATAATATATATATATATATATGTATATATATATATATTCTTTGACATTCAACCAGGTGACTCGATGGTAATTTTATAGTGCTTGTACTGCAGATAAAAAAGAATACTAATCGATGCTTCTCTCTTGTTTCGGGGACCCCCAGCTCAATTCAAACTTATTGTTCTTGAAACCTCACATACCAGCTCTCTTTACATGTCAATCGATTTCTCGTTATGTTTTCTACATATTATGTTTCTTCATCCTCAGAAACGTCTTCTGAGTTTTAGAAACAATTCAAGGTGTATAGCAGTCAATTTTGTGCACATTAGTGGAATGTTTTGTTTGGCGATTTCCACGAAAAGTAAGTTAATACTGCCATTACTTCGGTAAAATAGTTCTGAAGTACCAACAAGGTGGATGCTATCAACCGTTACCAGTTTACAATTGAAACTACATATTATCCGCGAGGACTCGGCGAAGAAGAATAAAAACAAAACAACAGTAGACTCATCGGATATTAAAAAATCCAGTTAATCTCAACAGGGATGACACAATATCTATCTATCTATCTATCTATATCTATATCTACATATATATATATATATATATATATATATATATATATATATATATATATATATATATATATATATATATATATATATATATATATGATTATCAATAGCTAAATTTTTTCTTGTAAACGATTTATGTCTTTCGTGGTGATTTTAAATTGTTATAAGTGGATAATGACATCACTCTAACCGAGAATGTGCGAAAATATTTCATTTATTATATTTGATGAGGAGGGTCATGATGCTACTTAAAAACCCTAGTTATACAGATAAAAACAATATGCGTTATATCTCTAAATTTCCAAGTTGTTTTCACGTCCCTAATCAAATGAAGCTGGGTTTACACCATTCAAATGCCGGCATTCTTTACCAGTGAGTCGATGTCGTCCTACGTATTACTTCATTTAGCTCAACTACTTATTTATTTATTTATTTATTTTTTTCAAAGAAAATTTCTAACCCTTAGATTATTTTCTGAACTTTAGATACAATTGGTTGTATTTCCCAGCTAATTTAGAATTCATTTGGAGAAGTTGCATAATTAGTGTTTTCGCCCACAATTATTCGGATTTAAACATCACTCGTGTCTTCTGAGTTTTGGTTATAATTAGACATGTTTCCCAATCAATTTTGTGTACATCTGAGGAAGTAGGATATTTAGCAATTTCGCCCAAGAATACGTTTATACAGCCATCACTCCAGTACAATAGTTTTAAACGACCCCCAGAGAGAATGCTATCACTCGTAACTAGTTCAACATTGGAACTACCCTTTATTCATGCTGTCAAGGCTAAAATAGGGAGTAGACTGTATCACCAGTCGAGCAGGGCAGTACTCCCAAGGTGGATGGAAAGCTGATGATAGGGAGAGCTGGAGCTCCCGTTTCATCGCCCTTGGGACTAGTTCTCGACCATCCCCCTTTGCTGAACTTTTTCAGTAACACAGAGAGTAGGGTAGCAAGCTCTCCAGTACAAGTTTCTGTAAGTATTTACACAAAACTACATGCACAGTACACACTACACTTTTCCAAAATTCAAAAAATGTAATCAGTTCTTTGAACTATATAGCCTCGGAGTCCAAGGAGGGGGGGGGGGGACCATAAATGCCCCCACCTTCCGCCCCTCTCCCGGCGACGACTCGAGCTGCCTGGAACCACTGTTTGACTCACTTCTTCATTAATGCAAAATTCATGGTCTTTCTTCCAACTTTCCCTCTGTTGAGCACCACCTCTCCTCCTCTAAACCTCACCTTCTTTTCCTCAGCTGTCTGAGGCAACTGACAGCAAACCCTTTTCTGTATCCTCCTACTTTCTCTATACTCATTTCAAAGCCAAAGGTAGCTGTTATGTATATATACGCAACGACTTACATTGCACTCGTGTTCCTGAAGTCGATTCTTCTGAATTCTCTACACTCCGGCTTCGGCTTTCCTGTCACTCTCTGACTAAATATATCTGTGCTGTTTACTTATCCCCTAATTCTACTGACTATCAAAAATTCTTCGACTATCTTACTTCTACGATGGAACTCCTTTCTCTGAAATCTCCATTCTAGAAGATTTCAATGTTCACCACCACCGTTAGCTCTCCTCTCCTTTCACTGATCCACCTGGTGAACAAGCCTACACCTTTTCTATACTTAATGACCTAGAGCAGCTTGTACAGCACCCTACCCGTATCCCTGACCGCCTTGGAGAGAGCTCCAACATACTTGATCACTTCCTTACAACTAATCCTTCTGCTTACACTGTTAATCTTTTCTCTCCGTTGGGCTCCTCCGATCACAACCTTATCACCTTAACCTGTCCAATCGCTCCGGTATGACCTGTGGACCTTCCAAAGAAACTTCGTCTGTGGCACTTTCGAGCTGTGGATTAGTAGGCCCTCAGGCAGTACTTCTTTGATTTTCCCTGGAATGATTATTGCTTCCATGGCCGTGAGCCATCTGAGTGTGCCTTGCTCATTACGGAGGTTATTCTTTCGGGCATGGAAGCATACACTCCTTTCTGATATCCTTTGACTAATGCAAGAAAACCTTGATTAAATCACGGTTGTTCTAATGTTGTCCGCAACAAGGAGAGGGCCTATAAAAGGTACCGGAGCCAACCCACCCCTGAATTACATCTTTTATACGTTTCTGCCCGGAATCGTGGTAAGTCTGTTCTTGGCTCTGCTAAAAATAATTTCATCCATACTAAATGCTCTCATCTCTCCGACTCGAATATTCCCGCTCCTTCTGGCACCTAGCCAAAAAACTTTCTAACAACTTTAACTCATCATCCTTCCCTCCTCTTTTCTACTCTGATGGTTCTGTAGTTATTTCGTTTACTGATAAAGCATATGTCCGCTCTGACTTTCTCCTCCAATTCCACCTTAGACGATTCCGGTGCTGTTCCTCCATCACTTCCCCCCACTCTAACTTCCTCAGGGCTGACATTAAAATTTCTTCAGCTGATGTATTTACTGCCATCACAGGCCTCAATACTAAAAAGGCATATGGGCCTGATGGAGTCCCTCCTGTTGTTCTCAAGAACTGTGCTTCTGTGCTTACACCCTGCCTAGGCAAACTCTTTCGCCTTTGTCTATCAACTTGTACCTTTCCTTCTTGCTGGAAGTTTGCTCTCATTCAGCCAGTCCCAAAGAAAGGTGACCATTCCCAACCCTCTAACTATCGTCCAATTGCTTTAATATTCTGTATCTCAAAAGTTTTCGAGTCAAATCTTAGTTGAAAAAATTTAAAGCATCTTTCCTATCACAACCTTCTTTCTGATCGTCAGTATGGGTTCCGTCAGGGATGCTCCACTGGCGATCTTCTCACCTACCTTTCAGACTCCTGGTCATCCTCCTTTCGGGACTTTGGCGAAAGCTTTGCCATTGCACTTAACATCTCAAAGCTTTCGATCGAGTCTGGCATAAATCTTTAATTTTCAAACTGCCTTCTTATGGTTTCTATCCTTCTATCTGTGCCTTCAACTCTAGCTTCCTTTCTGGTCGTTCTATAGCCGCTGCTGTAGACTGCCATCGTTCTTCTCCTAGAGCCATCAACAGTGGTGTTCCTCAGGGCTCTGTCCTATCACCAATTCGCTTCCTTTTATTCATCAATGACCTTTTAAGCTGTACATCTAACCCTATCCACTCATACGCTGATGACTGCACCCTTCACTTTTCCGTTCGGTTCCCTCAACGCCCATCTCAGCAGTTACTTCAACAAACAATGGATGAGGCTATGGCACACCTAATGTCTGACTTGGCTTGTATCTCTGACTGGGGTAAAAATAATCTGTTGCTTTTAATGCATCAGAGACTCAGTTCTTACACCTATCAACCCGACACAATCTTCCACAGGCGTACCCACTAATGTTTAATAATATTCAGCTTAATCCTGCATCATCCTTGAACTTGCTTGGGGTTTCATTTACTCGGGACTTGTCTTGGAAAGATCATATTACATCTCTTGTAAAATTTTCTTCCAAGAGATTAGGTGTGCTAAGCCGACTCCGTTCCTTCTTTACCCATGCACAATTGTTGACTCTATGCACTGGTTTTATCCGCCCCTGTGTGGAATACAACTCTCATGTGTGGGGAGGTTCCCCACATACAGCTTTTCTCAACAGGGTGGAGTCAAAGGCTTTTCGTCTCATTAATTCTCCTCTTACTGACTCCCTTCAACCACTGTTTCTTCGCCACTCTGTTGCCTCTTTATCTCTTTTCTATCGCTACTTCAATGGTCACTGCTCCTCTGAACTCTCTGCATGCAGGCGCGTAGCACCCGTCTAGCAGCAAACTTTCATCCCTTTTCTGTCCAACTCTCTAATGCAAGAGTTAACCGATACTCCCAGTCCTTCATTTATGCAACAGGTCAACTCTGGAACTGTCTCCCTCTGACTGTATTTCCTGCTTCTTATGATCTCCAGTGTGTCCAGGCATCTCAAAATGATTGGATCATGAATTTGGCTCTCTTTCGTATTTTGTTTTTCTCATGGAAGGAACAGTTATTGCGAGCTCGTGGCCTTTGGTTCCTCCTTCCCCGAATAGAAAAAAAAATAGACATAGGAAATTAAAAATCTAGTTAATCTCAACACGCCAGACACAACAGTTCAGGGCGAGCCTCCTGGAACCTGATTTTTTTTTTTTTAGACCCATCATGAACAATGGAACTGCGCACATGAGGAACCAAGTCATATTTATAAATAGCATAAGTCAGTACGGCTATGAAATTAGTTTTTCTGGTAATGTATATGTGATAATAAGTATACGGCTTTCTTATAAACAAGTTATTGCCTTTTCCGCGTGATTTCACCTTTGTAAATATGGATAATGATATCACACGAACCATCATAATGCAAAAATATTCCATATCTCATATGTGATCATTAGATTCAAAGAGCCACTTTAAAGCCCTATCCATGCAGAAAACAAAAACATCCGTTTTATCTCTAAATTACCAAGTTGTTTACAAGTCCCTAAGGAAACTAAACTCTTTGGGCTTAAAACCCTCAAATGGCAGCCATCTTTATATGTGAATCGATTTCATCCTTCGTTTTACATCATTTAACCTTAATACTCATGTTTTTCTCGAGACGGAAATATCTCAGAAATGTTTTCTGAATTTCAGATACAATTGGGAGTGTTTAACAGCTAATTTAGAGTGCATTTGTGGAAGTTGCAAAATTTAGTGTTTTCGCCCTCAATTATGCGGTTTTTAGCATCATTCAAATGACCCTCTTCATAACTATAAAATCCAAACTCCAGACGAGATTACAGTTCAATTAGTGTTCCTACAACCTTTATATATATATATATATATATATATATTGTTACGGAACAGAGAAAGATAATGTACACTTTAAGTAAGAATACTAAAAATCACTACTGTCCCGTAAAGTTCCAGGTTCAAAACAAAAGAGTTGGGTAAAATTACAAGTTAAAGTTTAATGCTCAAACTAACAACAAAACATTCAGGACTCATAAGGATAATGTAATGGCAAATAAACAGGTTAAATATATGGTTAACTGCAATAGCCTCTATTAACACGAAATTAGCAAGAGTAAATTTATCTAAGTCAGCCCTGATAAAATGAGATACCAGATAATACTCAGAAAATGCCAGACAAATTATTACAGATACAAAATATTATCAAAAATGACTGACATAAAACCCAACATTAATCAAAAACCTCACTAGGCCTAAGAATTAACCTTATGCTACGCAGTACAAGAAAAAAATGCAACAACACGTATACTCAAATCACACAGCTGCTAGATGGTTGGAGACTTCTTGAGCACTCACAATAATAATATCTGTACAGGGGAGGACAGAGATGTGAACAAAATGAGGAGCAGATCTAAGTGGCGATGATGCAGAGACTGAGCTCATTATATAAGGGCCAGCAGAGCTTGATACAACTTGTAAGAAGGACGCGCAAATGAAGCCATGGGGACAAAGACCTGAAAATCCTGCTCTGAACTCCAGAAATGACGACTTACTCTACTATAACGGTAGAAGGGGGGAACTGAGGCAGAACACGCTCGTGATCAAACATGCAGCATACTGTGCGTTAAAATTACACAAAGGATGATGAAATCATAGGCTATGTAACACCTCCCCACAAAGAAAAAAGAAATCTACAAAGGAAATTTCTTATTACTCTAAAACAATCTGTATATGGCATTACAGAACATGCAAAAGTCTTTCCTAATATTACAAAAAATAAGATCTCCCTAGCACGTTCAGTCATAGGTACTTGCCAGTATCCCTTTAACAAATCAAACTTACTTATGTACCTAGCCTTTCCGATCTTGTCTATGCAATCTTCAACACGAGGGAGAGGGTAAGTGTCTGTTTTGGTTATCTGATTAACACGTCTGTAGTCGATGCAAAGCCGCTGTGACCCACCTGGCTTAGGGACTAGAGTGAAAGGAGAACTTCACTCGCTCTGACAGGGCTCAATCATCTTGTGGTCCAACAGGTAGCCAAGCTCCTTCTGGATGAGAGGAACTTTCGCTGGGTTCACACGGTAAGGAGGCAATTTAATTGGCTTTGCGTCTCCAACATCGACATCATGCATCAACACAGTGGTTCTTCCTGGAGTGGCACGGAACACTTGCGGGTACTCCTGCAGTAATGCCGAAAACTCCTGCCTTTCCTTGGGAGGTAGATGAGAAAGCTTAGTCTGGAGATCATTCATGATATCAGGATTCTTCCTCAAACTATCACTCAGGCTCATGCTGCATGGGAGAACTTCACTTGTAGACTCGGGTGGAACAGCTACAGTGCAGACTGGATTATTTTCGTCCCGCCTGTGATACAACTTTAGCATGTTGATGTGACATAGTTGCTTGTTCTTTCTACGATCTGGTGTGGCGATGACATAGTTGACATCACTGAGTTTCTTCTCCACGAAATAAGGACCACTAAACTTGCCTTGAAGAGGTTGCCCATGAACTGGTAGCAGAATCAAAACCTGATCTCCTGGCTGAAAGTGGCGTAACCTGGACTTCTTATCATACCAAGTCTTCATCTTCTCCTGAGCAGTTCCTAAATTCTCTCTCGCCTGTTGTAAAGCAGTGGACAGCCGTTCTTTGAACTTCATCACATACTCCAGCAGGTTGACGTCATCTTCCTCCGATAGCCAGCATTCCTTGAGTAACTTAAGGGGTCCTCTTACTTCATGGCCAAACAGTAGTTCAAAAGGTTAGAAGCCCAGTGATTCATTTGGAGATTCTCTTGCAGCAAACACAACGAATGGAAGACCTTTATCACAGGCTTTCTGATGTTCCAAACAGTATTTCTTGAGCATCGTTTGAGTGTTTGATGATATCTCTCCAACGCTCCTTGGGTCTGGGGATGGTAAGCTGAAGACGTGATCTGGGTGATGCCCAACTCTTTCAGAGACTGCTTGAAAACGTTTGACATGAAATTACTTACCCGGTCTGACTGTACCTCCTTGGGCATACCAAACTTTGTGAAGAACCCTAGCATTTCCTTAACCACGTTCTTTGCTGAGATATTTCTAAGTGGAATGGCTTCAGGATAACGAGTAGCCATATCAATCAGGATCAACACATAAGAAAATCCTGAAGAAGTCTTAGAAAGAGGGCCTACAATATCCACCAACACACGGGTGAAAGGCGCCTCAAAAGGAGGAATAGGAACTAGAGGTGCAACCTTTTCAGTCTGATTACACTTCCCCACAACTTGACAGGTGTGACAAGACTTACAATACCAGGAACATCCCTGAAGATACCTGGCCAGTAGAAGTGTTTCAAAATGCGTGCCACAGTCTTCCTCACTCCAAGGTGTCCTGCCAAACTGGAATCATGAGCCACTCTAATGATATCCTGCCTACAAACACGAGGGATGACAACTTGATGCACAACCTCCCATTCACAGTCGGCTGATGCTGTTGGGGGTCTCCACTTCCTCATAAGTACTCCTGACTTTACATAATAAAAAGTAGAAGCACCGGCTGACTCTTCTTCACTGTAAGCAGAGTTAGCTAGACCTTTCAACTCAGGGTCAGCAACCTGCAACTCAACCAACTCTTGACGAGACAAATTATCAACACTAAGGGGTACTGCCTCATCTGGTGAGTGGTCCAAATTAGCAAGAAAAGTGTCAGCTAGGATAACATCATGATCATCATTATCCTCTAAATCACCAGTAACTTTAGACTTAGCCCTAGTGACAGCACATGCAGGGAACACATCAGGGACATCACAATCCTGGGACACAGCCACTGGCTCACTAGACAACTGAGGAGCTGGACACACTTGACTTCCACCAATATCATTTCCAAGTAAGAAAGTTACACCTGACATTGGGAGTGTCTCAACCAACCCAACCATAACGGAACCATTAACAAAACCAGACTCTAAATTCACTCTGCACAGAGGGACAGAGAAGTAATTATTCCCTACACCTTGTAAGATTACAGTTTCATCAGAGGAATTAACATTAGAGCCTAGAACACTGGTCAGCATAAGGGATCGGCAAGCACCTGTATCACGATATATTTTAACTGATTTCCTATCATTACTGTCCAGAGGACTGACAAAACCATCAGACAGGAAATTAGCACATGAACTCTTGAGAGTGTCACCCACGTTACTGCTCAAAAGAGGAGCTCCATCATGAGAATTTAAGTTACCCCTCAAAGCAGGTTCAGTTAAGTCAGTTAAAGAAATCTGGGAACTCTCAAGAGTGGACACTAGATCAATTGACTGAATATTTAAAGACTCCTTTTTGTTCACATCACGCTGTCTCCTGAAACATCTCTCCGTAGTATGACCAAGCTTACTACAATAAGTACATTTACTTTTCTGAAATCTAGAGGTGAAGCTGGTATTTACTTCCTGAGAAACATCATCCTTATTCTCTTTCCTGTTACCTGTTCTCTGAGTAGAGGCAACGTACTTACTCTCAGCTTTCCCTTTTTCTCTAGAATATCTCTTGTGAGTGAGAACATACTCATCAGCTAAAACTGCAGCATCAGACAAATTATCTATTCTTTTCTCATCAAGATATAGGCTTACATCTTTACTAATACACCTTTTGAAGTCCTCCAGCAAAATCATCTGCTTAAATTTGTCAAAATCAGAATCCACATTCTTAGAATTTTACCACTGCTCTAACAGATCTTCTTTGATTTTTGCATACTCAACATGGGATTGCTTATCTTGCTTGTAAGTTGTCCTAAATTTTACTCTATAGGCTTCAGGAACAAGCTCATAGGCCTTAAGAATCAAGCTCTTAACTACATCATAATTATCAGATTGATCCTGAGGCAAAGATGCATAAGTTACTTGAGCTTTACCGGTGAGAACAGTTTGAAGGAGTACTGGCCAATTCTGTTTGGGCCAATTCAAACCTGTAGCTACCCTCTCAAACAACTGAAAATACGTTGTTAAATCAGATTCATTAAAAGGAGGGACAAGTTTAACATTTTTAGCCACATCAAAATCATCAGAGCTAGATGATCCAGTTCCACCTTGTTTCATGCGATACTCATGGTCTGCCTGAATCCTAGCAATTTCAACTTGTGCCTCAGCCTCTTTAGCACGTGCTTGAAATTCAGCTTCCTTCACACGAGCCTCCTGCAGGGCTAGCTGTAACTTAGCTAATTCAATCTGCGTTTGCTCATTTGGAGGAGTTACATTAAACAAGCTTTCATTAATCATGTCAACAATTTGATCTTTAGAATGATGAGAGCGAACAGCAATTCCCAATTGTTGAGCAACAAGCTTAAGTTCATTCTTTGTTCTGTTTTCTACATCACACACTGTTTGCACATTTGACAAAAAATCTTTGGCTTCATCAAGTGTAGTAATAGTAGCCATCATGAATATATCACAGTCACAAAATATCAAGCAATATCCTTATGATAATATCCTGAATATCCTGATGAGAGGTCGCCAAATTTATGTTACGGAACAGAGAAAGATAATGTACACTTTAAGTGAGAATACTAAAAATCACTACTGTCCCGTAAAGTTCCAGGTTCAAAACAAAAGAGTTAGGTAAAATTACAAGTTAAAGTTTAATGCTCAAACTAACAACAAAACATTCAGGACTCATAAGGATAATGTAATGGCAATTAAACAGGTTAAATATATGGTCAACTGCAATAGCCTCTATTAACACGAAATTAGCAAGGGTAAATTTATCTAAGTCAGCCCTGATAAAATGAAAATACACCAGGTAATACTCAGTGAATGCCAGATAAATTATTACAGATACAAAATATTATCAAAAATGACTGACATAAAACCCAACATTAATCAAAAACCTCACTAGGCCTAAGAATTAACCTTATGCTACACAGTACAAGAAAAAAATGCAACAACACGTATACTCAAATCACACAGCTGCTAGATGGTTGGAGACTTCTTGAGCACTCACAATAATAATATCTGTACAGGGGAGGACAGAGATGTGAACAAAATGAGGAGCAGATCTAAGTGGCGATGATGCAGAGACTGAGCTCATTATATAGGGGCAGCAGAGCTTGATACAACTTGTAAGAAGGACGCGCAAATGAAGCCATGGGGACAAAGAGCTGAAAATCCTGCACTGAACTCCAGAAATGACGACTTACTCTACTATAACGGTAGAAGGGGGAAACTGAGGCAGAACACGCTCGTGATCAAACATGCAGCATACTGTGCGTTAAAATTACACAAAGGATGATGAAATCATAGGCTATGTAACAATATATATAGCTGTTATGCAGTATACAGTATGTCTGCGGAGATGAGGAATAAAGTTATATATAGTAATTACTATATATCGCGGTATTGCGATTGTTTTTGTACTTTCTCGTATAAGTTTATAGATGAGAGTCAAAAACTCATCAATTTTCCTTCTCAAAAAGTGTCAGTTTTGAGGAATTTTACCTATGGAAATGTGGCTTATGGTTTAACCAGAGCCTTCTTACTGTGCAAATATTCCTTATTTTTTATTTATTTATTTTTTACATTCAGTCAGGAGGTTTCATGGTAATTTTAATGTGCTTCTACTACAGATAAGAAAGAACACTCATTCGAACTTTCTCGCCTGCATCGGTGATCCCCACATCAGTTCAAACTTATTGGTCTTACATGACAGCTCTCTTTCCGTGCCAATCGATTTCCTCTTAAGTTTTCAAAAAAAAAGATTTTTTGACCCTCAGAAACATCTTCTGAGTTTTGGAAGTAATTCTGTTTGTCTCGCTGTCAATTCAGAGTACATTAGTGAAAGTTGGATATTTAGCGATTTCCACCAAAAATAAGTTTATACAGCCGCCAGTCCAGTAAGATAGTTCTGTACTACCCACCGGGCGAATGCTATCAGCCATAACTAGTTCACAATTGGGACTACCTTTTATCCCTGAAGTCTCGGCGAGGAAGAATAAAAAAAAAAGTTATCCCAGCTGACTTAGAGTACATATGTGGAAGTTGCTTATTTAGTGTTTTCGCCCACAATTATGCGGATCGCATCACTTAAGTATAATAGTTTTGAATTGCTCCTAAAGCGGGTGCTTTTACCATGAAAAAAAAAAATGAACGCTTTTTTTTTTTTTATCTGAAGTTACCACAACCAACGCTAAAAGTGACAAATGACCCTGTTCGTAACGTAGAAATCCTAACAAACCCAGACGACATTAATGTAGTTCATTCAGTATTCCTTTAACCTGCATTTGTTTAGCTGTTATGCACTATAAGTCAACGTTGATGACTAGTAAAGGTAAAAAAGGGAATTAATTATATATATCGGAAATACGATGGTGTGTATACTTTCTCGTATTAATTTTGATGTGAGTCAGAAGCTCATCAGTATTTCGTCTCAGCAATTATCACAGTTTTCAGAAACTTTACCTAAGGAAATGTGGCTTATGGTTTAACACGACCCTTCACTCTGTGCAAATATTGTCCTTTTTTTTTTTTTTTTTTTTTTTTTACATTCAATCAGTAGGTTATATCGAAAATTAAAGTGCTTCTTCTGCAGGTACAAAAGAATACTGATTCGAAATTTCTTGCTTATTTCGGTGGCAACAACATCAATTGAAAATTATTGTTCTTCAACTCTCAGATTTCGGTTCTCATTACATGTCAATCGAGTTCCTGATATATGTTTCTTAAATGTGATTTTTTCATCCTCATAAGTCTCTTCTGAGTTTTGATAATAATTAGGTGTTTCAAAATCAGTTTTGTATATTTTTGAGGAAGTAGGACATTTAGCAATTTCACCCAAGAATACGTTTATACAGCCATCACTCCAGTACAATAGTTTTAAACGACCCCCAAAGAGAATGCTATCAGCCGTAATTAGTTCAACTTTGGAACTACCTTTTATCCGTGTAGTAGCTATAATGAAGCAAATAGAGTCATCGGAAATTAAAAATCCAATTAATCTCAACACGTCAGACACGATATTTCAGGGCGGGCCTCCTAGAACCTGATTTATTTTTTAGACCCATCATGAACAATAAAACTGCGTATATGAGGAACCAAGTAATGTTTATACATAATATTGGTCAGTTCGGCTATGTATTTGTTTTTTCCTAGTAATGTACGGTATATGTGATAATAAATATACGACTTTCTCTTAAACAATTGATTGCCTTTCCGAGTGATTTTACCTTTGTAAATATGGATAATGATATCACACGAACAATCATACTGGAAAAATATTCCGCGTTTCATATTTGATCATTAGATTCAAGATGTCACTTTAAAGCCCTATCCATGCAGAATAAATTAACATCCGTTTTGTCTCTAAATTACCAAATTGTTTTCACGTCCCTAATGAAACGAAACTCTTTGGTCTTAAAACCCTCAAATGGAAGCCTACTTTACATAAGAATCGATTTCATCCTACGTATTACTTCATTTAGCCTTCATTTTCATGTTTTTTTCGAGACGAAATTTTCTCACCTTCAGAAATGTTTTCTGAATTTTAGATATAATTGGGAGTGTTTAACAGCTAGTTTAGAGTGCATTTGTGGAAGGTGCAAAATTTGTTTTAGCCCTCAATTATGCGGTTTTTAGCATCATTCACATGACCTTCTTCATAACGATAAAATCCAAACAATCTCCAGACGACAATACAGTTCATTCAGTGTTTCTTCAACCTATATTTTTTAATATCTGTCATGCACTATACAGGTTGACTGCGATAGTTTTTGTACTTTCTCGTACAAATTTATTGATGAGAGTCAAAAGCTCATCAATTTTCCTTCTCAAGAAGTATCAGTTTCGAGGAATTTTACTTAAGGGAATGTGGCTTGATTTAACATGAACCTTCTTAATGTGCAAGTATTTTTTTTCTACATTCAGTCAGGAGGTTTCATGGTAATTTTAAAGTGCTTGTACTATAGATAAGAAAGAACACTCACTCGAACTTTCTCGCTTGCTTCGGTGATCCCCACATCAGTTCAAACTAATTGTTCTTAAACACTTATATGCCAGCTCTCTTTGCGTGTCAATCGATTTCTTGTTATATGTTTTCTAAATAAGATATTTATTGACCCTCAGAAACATCTTCTGAGTTTTGGAAGTATTTCTGTGTGTTTCGTTATCAATTCTGAGTAAATTAGTGGAAGTTGTACATTTAGCGATATCCACCAAAAATAAGTTTATACAGCCGTCACTACAGTAAAATAGTTCTGTACTACCCCCCGGGCGGATGCTATCAGCCGTACCTAGTTCACAATTGGAACTACCTTTTATCCCTGAAGTCTCGGCGAGGAATAATAAAAAAAAAAAGAAAGAAGAAAATTGACTCCTCGGAAATAAAAAATCCAGTTATTCTCAACACGGAAGGCACAACAGCTCAGGTCTAAGCTCCTGCAACCTGATTTTTTTTTTTAGCCCATCATGAACAATAAAACTGTGTATATAAGGAAAGAAGGAACGTTTATAATTAGTATATTTCAGTAATTTCATGTATTTAGATATTCCTAATAATGTATATTTGATAATAAAAAAATAAACTATTTTCTTGTAAACACTTTATTGCCTATCGGAGTGATTTTATCTTGTTAAATATGGACAATGCTATCTCCCGAATTGCGAAAATAGTCCATATTTTATATTTGATCATTAGGTTCAAGATGCCACTTTAAAGCCCTTTCTGTGCAGAGAAAAGTAACCCGTTTTTTCTCTAAATTTCCAAGTCGTTATACCGTCACCAAAGAAACGATACTCTTTGTGCTTAAAACCCTCAAATGGCAGGCTTGTTTTCCTGTGAATCTATTTCTTCCTACGTATTACCTCATTTAGAGTAGGCACTTTTTTTTTCTTTTCGAGAGGGAATACCCTCAGAAATGTTTTCTGAATTTTGGATCAAATTGGGAGTGTTTAACAGCTAGTTTAGAGTACATTTGTGAAAGTTGCATATTTTGTGTTTTCGCCTTCAATTATGTGGTTTTTACCATATCTCACATGACCCTCTTTATTACGTAAAAATTCAAACAATCTCCAGACGACATTAATTGAGTTCATTGAGTGTCCCGTCAACCTGCATTGTTTGTAGCTGTCATGCACTATGTGTCTACGGAGATAAGAAATAAAGTTATAAATGGTAATTAATTATATATCTCGGTTAGCGATAGTGTTTATATTTTCTCGTATGAATTTATAGATGAGAGTCAAAAGCTCATCAATATTCTATCTCACGAGGTATCAGTTTTGAGACATTTTACGTAAGGAAATGTGGCTTATGGTGTAACTCGAACTTTCATTATATGCAAATATTGTTGTTATTGTTTTTTTAACATTCAGTCAGGAAGATCGATGGTAATTTAACAGTGCTTGTACTGCAGATAAATAAAAGAATTCTCATTCGAAGATTTTTGCTTGTTTCGGGGTCTCCAACTCAATTCAAACTTATTGTTCTTGAAACCTCACATGAAAGCTCTCTTAACTTGTCAATCGATTTCTTGTTATATGTTTTCTAGATAAGATTTTTTCATCCTCATAAACGTCTGAGTTTGGAAATAATTAAGGGTGTTTAGCAGTTAGAATTAGTGCACATTAGTGAAATGTGCATATTTGGCGATTTCCACCAAAAGCAAGTTAATACTGCCATCACTTCGGTAAAATAATTTTGAAGTACCCACAAGGCGGATGCTGTCAGCCATAACTAGTTCACAATTAAAACTAAATTTTATCCAGAAAGACTCGGCGAAGAAGAATAAAAGAAATGTCAATAGACTCATCGGAAATTAAAAACCCAGTTAATCTCAACATGGATGACACAACAGCTCAGGTCTATGCTCCTGCAACCTAAATTTTTTAGACCCATCATGAACAATAAAATTGCGTGTATGAAGAACCAAGAAATGTTTATTAACTGTATATAACAGTTCGGCTATATATTTAGTTGTTTTAATATATATATATATATATATATATATATATATATATATATATATATATATATATATATATATATATATATATTGTTACGGAACACAGAGAGATAGTGAACACTTCAAGTGAGAATACTAAAATCACTACTGTCCCGCAAAGTTCCAAGGTCAAAACAAAAGACTTAGGTAAAATTACAAGTTAAAGTTTAATGCTCAAACTAACAACTAAACATTCAGGACTCATAAGGATAATGTAATGGCAAAACAGGTTACACATATGGTTAGCTGCAATAGCCTCTATTAACACGAATTTAGCAAGAGCAAATTTATCTGTCAGCCCTAATAAAATGAGAAAACCGGATAATGCTCAGTTAAAGCAAAATATAATATTATTACAGATACAAAATATTACTAACACTGGCTGACAGTAAAAACCCCACCAAGCTCACGAACCAACGCCCTATGCTATACAGTACAAGAAAAATGGTAATAACACTTATACTCAAATTATACAGCAGGTAGATGGCTGGAGACTTCCTGAGCACTCACAAAAATAATAATATACTGTACAGGGGAGGACAGAGATGTGAACAGAATGAGGAGTAGATCTAAGTGGCAACTAATGTAGAGACTGAGCTCATTATATACGGGGCCGGCAGAGCTTGATTCAACTTGTAAGAAGGACGCGCAAATGAAGGCATAGAGGACGAAGAGTTGACACTCCTGCTCTGAACAACAGAAAGAACGACTTACTCTACTATAAGGGGGAGAAGGGGGGAGTGAGGTAGAACACGCAAGCCTGGTCACTATGATAGCCACGTGACGAATCGTGATCAAACATGCAGCATACTGTACATTAGAATTATACAAAGGATGATGAAATCATAGGTTATGTAACACCTCCCCACAAAGAAAAAGAAATTTACAAAGGAAATTTCTTATTACTCTAAAACAATCTGTCTAAAGTCTAGATAAGCAATCTGCAATAACATTTTCTTTCCCCTTGACATGTTGTATGTCTAATGAATACTCCTGAAGAAGTAGACTCCATCTTGTCAATCTCGGAATTTCAGTGGGTTATGATCGGTATGAATGACTATGGGGTCAAAACCAGAACACAAATAAAATGAAAAACGCTGTAAACCCAAAACCAAGGTCAAAAGCTCTTTCTCAATAGTGGAGTAGTTCTTTTGAGGTGGAGTGAACTTCTTACTGTAATAAGATACAGGGTGTTCAATACCTTGATCATCCTCTTGCAGCAAAAGAGCCCCAGCTCCTGTATCACTTGCGTCAACAGCCATCTTAAAAGGCTTAGCAAAATTTGGAGTAGCGAGCACTGGCTGACTTAATAGGATAGCTTTAAGTTTACTGAAAGAGGATTCACAGTTATCGGTCCAGACAAATTTAACTCCCTTTTTCAGTAGGTCTGTAAGTGGTGATACAAGAATTGAAAAGTTAAGAACAAATCTCCTGTAATAACCTACCATTCCCAAAAATCTTTGTAGCTCTTTCCTACTTTTAGGTCTGGGAAGATCACTTATAACCTGAACCTTAGCTCCTGGTGGTGCAACGTGTCCATCACCAATTACGTACCCAAGGTACTGAACTTTAGCTTGACGAAACTCACACTTTGATAAATTAGCTACAAGATTAGCCTGAACCAAACGCTCAAGAAATTTACTGACATGGCATAGGTGACCTTTCCAGTTGTCACTGAAGATTAATACATCATCAATATAAACAAGAAACCCTGCCAACCCTCTGTTACAACATTCATGAGCTTCTGAAAAGTGGCTGGTGCATTCTTCATACCATATGGCATTACAGAACATGCATAAGTCTTTCCTAGTGTTACAAAACATGAGATCTCCCTAGCACGGTCAGTCATAGGTACTTGCCAGTATCCCTTTAACAAATCAAACTTACTTATGTACCTAGCCTTTCCGATCTTGTCTATGCAATCTTCCACGTGAGGGAGAGGGTAAGTGTCTGTTTTGGTCATCTGATTAACACGTCTGTAGTCGATGCAAAGCCGCTGTGACCCACCTGGCTTAGGGACTAGAGTGACAGGAGAACTTCACTCGCTCTGACAGGGCTCAATCATCTTGTGGTCCAACAGGTAGCCAAGCTCCTTCTAGATGAGAGGAACTTTCACCGGGTTCACACGGTAAGGAGGCAGTTTAATTGGCTTTGCGTCTCCAACATTGACATCATGCATCAACACAGTGGTTCTTCCTGGAGTGGCACGGAACACTTGCGGGTACTCCTGCATTAATGCCGAAAACTCCTGCCTTTCCTCGGGAGCTAGATGAGAAAGCTTAGTCTGGAGTTCATTCATGATATCAGGACTCTTCCCCAAACTATCACTCAGGCTCATACTGCAGGGGAGAACTTCACTTGCAGACTCGGGTGGAACAGCTACAGTGCAGACTGGGTTATTTTCGTCCTGCCTGTGATATAACTTTAGCATGTTGATGTGACAAAGTTGCTTGTTCTTTCTACGATCTGGTGTGGCGATGATATAGTTGACATCACTGAGTTTCTTCTTCACGAAATAAGGACCACTAAACTTGGCCCATGCACCGGTAGCAGAATCAAAACCTGATCTCCTGGCTGAAAGTGGCATAATCTGGACTTCTTATTATACCAAGTCTTCATCTTCTCCTGAGCAGCTCCTAAATTCTCTCTCGCCAGCTGTAAAGCAGTGGACAGCTGTTCTTTGAACTTCATCACATACTCCAGCAGGTTGACGTCATCTTTCTCCGACAGCCCGCATTCCTTGAGTAGCTTAAGGGGTCCTCTTACTTCATGGCCAAACAGTAGTTCAAAGGGTGAGAAGCCCAGTGATTCATTTGGAGATTCTCTTGCGGCAAATACAACGAATGGAAGACCTTTATCCCAGTCTTTCTGATGTTCCAAACAGCATTTCCTGAGCATCGATTTGAGTGTTTGATGATATCTCTCCAACGCTCCTTGGGTCTGGGGATGGTAAGCTGAAGACGTGATCTGGGTGATGCCCAACTCTTTCAGAGACTGCTTGAAAACATTTGACTTGAAATTACTTCCCTGGTCTGACTGTACCTCCTTGGGCAGACCAAACTTGGTGAAGAACCCCAGCATTTCCTTAACCACGTTCTTTGCTGAGATATTTCTAAGTGGAATGGCTTCAGGATAACGAGTAGCCATATCAATCAGGGTCAACACATAAGAAAATCCTGAAGAAGTCTTAGGAAGAGGGCCCACAATATCCACCAACACATGGGTGAATGGCGCCTCAAGAGGAGGAATGGGAACTAGAGGTGCAACCTTTTCGGTCTGATTATACTTCCCCACAACTTGACAGGTGTGACAAGACTTACAATACCAGGAAACATCTCTGAAGATACCTGGCCAGTAGAAGTGTTTCAAAATGCGTGCCACAGTCTTCCTCACTCCAAGGTGTCCTGCCAAACTGGAATCATGAGCCACTCTAATGATATCCTGCCTACAAACACGAGGGATGACAACTTGATGTACAATCTCCCATTCACAGTCGGCTGATGCTGTTGGGGGTCTCCACTTTCTCATAAGTACTCCTGACTTTATATAATAACAAGTAGAAGCACCAGCTGACTCTTTCTCACTGCAAGCAGAGTTATCTAGACCTTTCAACTCAGGGTCAGCAACCTGCAACTCAACCAACTCTTGACGAGACAAATTATCAACACTACGGGGTACTGCCTCATCTGGTGAGTGGTCCAAATTAGCAAGAAAAGTGTCAGCTAGGATAACATCATCATCATTATCCTCTAGGTCACCAGTAACTTTAGACTTAGCCCTAGTGACAGCACATGCAGAGAACACATCAGGGACATCACAATCCTGGGTCGCAGTCACTGGTTCACTAGACAACTGAGGAGCTGGACACACTTGACTAACACCAATATCATTTCCAAGTAAGAAAGTTACACCTGACATTGGGAGTGTCTCAACCAACCCAACCATAACGGAACCATTAACAAAACCAGACTCTAAATTCACTCTGCACAGAGGGACAGAGAAGTAATTATTCCCTACACCTTGTAAGATTACAGTTTCATCAGAGGAATTAACATTAGAGCCTACAACACTGGTCAGCATAAGAGATTGGCAAGCACCTGTATCACGATATATTTTAACTGATTTCCTGTCATTACTGTCCAGAGGACTAACAAAATCATAAGACAGGAAATTAGCACAGGAACTCTTGAGTGTCACCCACGTTACTGCTCAAAAGAGGAGTTTCATCATGAGAATTTAATTTACCCCTCAAAGCAGGTTCAGTTAACTCTGTTAAAGAATTCTGGGAACTCTCAAGGGTGGACACTAGACCAATTGACTGAATATTTAAAGACTCCTTTTTGTTCACATCTTTCTCCTCAAACATTTCTCCGTAGTATGACCAAGCTTACTACAATAAGTACATTTACTTTTCTGAAATCTAGAGGTGGAGCTGGTATTTACTTCCTGAGAAACATCTTTATTCTCTTTCCTGTTACCTGTACTCTGAGTAGAGGCAACGTACTTACTCTCAGCTTTCCTTTTTTCTTTAGAATATCTCTTGTGAGTGAGAACATATTCATCAGCTAAAACTGCAGCATCAGACAAATTATCTATTCTTTCCTCATCAAGATATAGGCTTACATCTTGATTAATACACCTTTTGAAGTCCTCCAGCAAAATCATCTGCTTAAATTTATCAAAATCAGAATTTACATTCTTAGAATTTAACCACTGCTCTAACAGATCTTCTTTGATTTTTGCATACTCATCATGGGATTGCTTATCTTGCTTATAAGTTGTCTTAAATTTTACTCTATAGGCTTCAGGAACAAGCTCATAGGCCTTAAGAATCAAGCTCTTAACTACATCATAATTATCAGATTGATCCTGAGGCAAAGATGCATAAGTTACTTGAGCTTTACCTGTGAGAACACTCTGTAGGAGTACTGGCCAATACTTTTTGGGCCAATTAAAACCTGTAGCTACCCTCTCAAACAACTGAAAATACTTTGTTAATCAGATTCATTAAAAGGAGGGACAAGTTTAACATTTTTAGCCACATCAAAATCATCAGAGCTAGATGATCCAGTTCCACCTTGGTTCATGTGATACTCATGGTCTGCCTGAATCCTAGCAATTTCAATTTCTGCCTGAGCCTGTGCCTGTGCCTGTGCCTCCTGAATTCGAGCCTGAGACTCAGCCTCCTTAGCACATGCCTGAAACTCAGCCTCCTTAGCACGAGCCTGAAACTCAGCCTCCTTAGCACGAGCCTCCTGCAGGGGTAGCTTTAACTTAGCTATTTCAATCTGCGTTTGCTCATCTGGAGGAGTTACATTAAACAAGCTTTTATTAATCATGCCAACAATTTGATCTTTAGAATGATGAGAGCGAACACCAATTCCCAATTGTTGAGCAACAAGCTTAAGTTCATTCTTTGTTCTGTTTTCTACATCACACACTGTTTGCACATTTGACAAAAAATCTTTGGCTTCATCAAGAGTATTAATAGTAGACATCATGAATAAATCACAGTCACAAAATATCAAGCAATATCCTTATGATAATATCCTGAATATCCTGATAAGAGGTCGCCAAATTTATGTTACGGAACAGAGAGAGATAATGAACACTTCAAGTGAGAATACTAAAATCACTACTGTCCCGCAAAGTTCCGGGTTCAAAAGAAAAGACTTAGGTAAAATTACAGGTTAAAGTTTAATGCTCAAACTAACAACTAAACATTCAGGACTCATAAGGATAATGTAATGGCAAAACAGGTTACACATATGGTTAGCTGCAATAGCCTCTATTAACACGAATTTAGCAAGAGCAAATTCATCTAAGTCAGCCCTGATAAATGAGAAAACCGGATAATGCTCAGTTAAAGCAAAATATAATATTATTACAGATACAAAATATTACTAACACTGGCTGACAGTAAAAACCCCACCAAGCTCACGAACCAACGCCCTATGCTATACAGTACAAGAAAAATGGTAATAACACTTATACTCAAATTATACAGCAGGTAGATGGCTGGAGACTTCCTGAGCACTCACAAAAATAATAATATACTGTACAGGGGAGGACAGAGATGTGAACAGAATGAGGAGTAGATCTAAGTGGCAACTAATGTAGAGACTGAGCTCATTATATAGGGGGCCGGCAGAGCTTGATTCAACTTGTAAGAAGGACGCGCAAATGAAGGCATAGAGGACGAAGAGTTGACACTCCTGCTCTGAACAACAGAAGGAACGACTTACTCTACTATAAGGGGGAGAAGGGGGGAGTGAGGTAGAACACGCAAGCCTGGTCACTATGGAAGCCACCTGGCGAATCGTGATCACACATGCAGCATACTGTATGTTAGAATTATACAAAGGATGATGAAATCATAGGCTATGTAACAATATATATATATATATATATATATATATATATATATATATATATATATATATATATATATATATATATATATTGTTACATAGCCTATGATTTCATCATCCTTTGTATAATTCTAATGTACAGTATGCTGCATGTTTGATCACGATTCGCCAGGTGGCTTCCATAGTGACCAGGATATATATATATATATATATATATATATATATATATATATATATTGTTACATAGCCTATGATTTCATCATCCTTTGTATAATTCTAGCGTACAGTATGCTGCATGTTTGATCACGATTCGCCACTTGGCTTCCATAGTGACGAGGCTTGCGTGTTCTACCTCACTCCCCCCTTCTCCCCCTTATTATAGAGTAAGTCGTTCCTTCTGTTGTTCAGAGCAGGAGTGTCAACTCTTCGTCCTCTATGCCTTCATTTGCGCGTCCTTCTTACAAGTTGAATCAAGCTCTGCCGGCCCCGTATATAATGAGCTCAGTCTCTACATTAGTTGCCACTTAGATCTACTCCTCATTCTGTTCACATCTCTGTCCTCCCCTGTACAGTATATTATTATTTTTGTGAGTGCTCAGGAAGTCTCCAGCCATCTACCTGCTGTATAATTTGAGTATAAGTGTTATTACCATTTTTCTTGTACTGTATAGCATAGGGCGTTGGTTCGTGAGCTTGGTGGGGTTTTTACTGTCAGCCAGTGTTAGTAATATTTTGTATCTGTAATAATATTATATTTTGCTTTAACTGAGCATTATCCGGTTTTCTCATTTATCAGGGCTGACTTAGATGAATTTGCTCTTGCTAAATTCGTGTTAATAGAGGCTATTGCAGCTAACCACGATTCGCCTCGTGGCTTCCATAGTGACCAAGCTTCCGTGTTCTACCTCACTCCCCCATTCTCCTCCCTTATAGTAGAGTAAGTCGTTCTTTCTGTTGTTCAGAGCAGGAGTGTCAACTCTTTGCCCTCTGTGCCTTCATTTGCGCTTCCTTCTTACAAGTTGTATCAAGCTCTGCCGGCCCCTATATAATGAGCTTAGTCTCTGCATTAATTGCCAATTAGATCTACTCCTCATTTTGTTCACATCTCTGTCCTCCCCTGTACAGTTGTTAATATTTTGTGAGTGCTCAGGAAGTCTCCAACCATCTAGTTGCTGTGTAATTTGAGTATAAGGGATTATTACATTTTGTTCTTGTACTGTATAGCATAAGGTGTTAATTCATAGGCCTAGTAAAGTTTTTGTAATTCATATTGTCAGCCAGAATTAATAATATTTTGTATCTGCAATAATATATCTTGCTTTAACTGAGCATTATCCGGTTTTCTCATTTATCAGGGCTGACTTAGATAAATTTGCTCTTGCTAAATTCATGTTAATAGAGGCTATTGCAGTTAACCATATATGTAACCTGTTTTGCCATTACCTTATCCTTATTAGTCCTGAATTTTTAGTTGTTAGTTTGAGCATTAAACTTTAACTTGTAATTTTACCTAACTCTTTTGTTTTGAACCTGGAACTTTGCGGGACAGTAGTGATTTTTAGTATTCTCACTTGAAGTGTTCATTATCTTTCTCTGTTCCGTAAACATAAATTTGGCGACCTCGCCAGGATATTCAAGATATTATCATAAGGATATTGCTTGATATTTTGTGACTGTGATTTATTCATGATGTCTACTATTACTACTCTTGATGAAGCCAAAGATTTTTTGTCAAATGTGCAAACAGTGTGTGATGTAGAAAACAGAACAAAGAATGAACTTAAGCTTGTTGCTCAACAATTGGGAATTGCTGTTCGCTCTCATCAGTCTAAAGATCAAATTGTTGACATGATTAATAAAAGCTTGTTTAATGTAACTCCTCCAGATGAGGAAATGCAGATTGAAATAGCTAAGTTACAGCTAGCCCTGCAGGAGGCTCGTGCTAAGGAGGCTGAGTTTCAGGCACGTTCTAAGGAGGCACAGGCACAAATTGAAATTGCTAGGATTCAGGCAGACCATGAGTATCGCATGAAACAAGGTGGAACTGGATCATCTAGCTCTGATGATTTCGATGTGGCTAAAAATGTTAAACTTGTCCCTCCTTTTAATGAATCTGATTTAACAAACGATTTTCAGTTGTTTGAGAGGGTAGCTACAGGTTTTAATTGGCCCAAAAAGTATTGGCCAGTACTCCTTCAAACTGTTCTCACCGGTAAAGCTCAAGTAATTTATGCATCTTTGCCTCAGGATCAATCTGATAATTATGATGTAGTTAAGAGCTTGATTCTTAAGGCCTATGAGCTTGTTCCTGAAGCCTATAGAGTAAAATTTAGGACAACTTATAAGCAAGATAAGCAATCCCATGTTGAGTATGCAAAAATCAAAGAAGATCTGTTAGAGCAGTGGTTAAATTCTAAGAATGTAAATTCTGATTTTGATAAATTTAAGCAGATGATTTTGCTGGAGGACTTCAAAAGGTGTATTAATAAAGATGTAAGCCTATATCTTGATGAGAAAAGAATAGATAATTTGTCTGATGCTACAGTTTTAGCTGATGAATATGTTTTCACTCACAAGAGATATTCTAAAGAAAAAAGGAAAGCTGAGAGTAAGTACGTTGCCTCTACTCAGGGTACAGGTAACAGGAAAGAGAATAAAGATGATGTTTCTCAGGAAGTAAATACCAGCTTCACCTCTAGATTTCAGAAAAGTAAATGTACTTATTGTGGTAAGCTTGGTCATACTATGGAGAAATGTTTCAGGAGATAGCGTGATGTGAACAAAAAGGAGTCTTTAAATATTCAGTTAATTGGTCTAGTGTCCACCCTTGAGAGTTCCCAGAATTCTTTAACAGAGTTAACTGAACCTGCTTTGAGGGGTAAATTAAATTCTCATGATGAAGCTCCTCTTTTGAGCAGTAACATGGGTGACACTCTCAAGAGTTCATGTGCTAATTTCATGTCTGATGGTTTTGTCAGTCCTCTGGACAGTAATGACAGGAAGTCAGTTAAAATATATCGTGATACTGGTACTTGCCAATCCCTTATGCTGACCAGTGTTCTAGGCTCTAATGTTAATTCCTCTGATGACTCTGTAATCTTACAAGGTGTAGGGAATAATTACTTCTCTGTCCCTCTGTGCAGAGTGAATTTAGAGTCTGGTTTTGTTAATGGTTCCGTTATGGTTGGGTTGGTTGAGACACTCCCAATGTCAGGTGTAACTTTCTTACTTGGAAATGATACTGGTGGAAGTCAAGTGTGTCCAGCTTCTCAGTTGTCTAGTGAACCAGTGACTGCGACCCAGGATTGTGATGTCCCTGATGTGTTCTCTGCATGTGCTGTCACTAGGGCTAAGTCTAAAGTTACTGGTGACTTAGAGGATAATGATGATGATCATGTTATCCTAGCTGACACTTTTCTTGCTAATTTGGACCACTCACCAGATGAGGCAGTACCCCGTAGTGTTGATAATTTGTCTCGTCAAGAGTTGGTTGAGTTGCAGGTTGCTGACCCTGAGTTGAAAGGTCTACCTAACTCTGCTTGCAGTGAGGAAGAGTCAGCTGGTGCTTCTACTTGTTATTATATAAAGTCAGGAGTACTTATGAGAAAGTGGAGACCCCCAACAGCATCAGCCGACTGTGAATGGGAGGTTGTACATCAAGTTGTCATCCCTCGTGTTTGTAGGCAGGATATGATTAGAGTGGCTCATGATTCCAGTTTGGCAGGACATCTTGGAGTGAGGAAGACTGTGGCACGCATTTTGAAACACTTCTACTGGCCAAGTATCTTCAGAGATGTTTCCTGGTATTGTAAGTCTTGTCACACCTGTCAAGTTGTGGGGAAGTGTAATCAGACCAAAAAGGTTGCACCTCTAGTTCCCATTCCTCCTTTTGAGGCGCCATTCACCCGTGTGTTGGTGGGTATTGTGGGCCCTCTTCCTAAGACTTCTTCAGGATTTTCTTATGTGTTGGCCCTGATTGATATGGCTACTCGTTATCCTGAAGCCATTCCACTTAGAAATATCTCACCAAAGAACGTTGTTAAGGAAATGCTGGGGTTCTTCACCAAGTTTGGTCTGCCCCAAGGAGGTACAGTCAGACCGGGGAAGTAATTTCATGTCAAATATTTTCAAGCAGTCTCTGAAAGAGTTGGGCATCACCCAGATCACGTCTTCAGCTTACCATCCCCAGACCCAAGGAGCGTACAATCAAATCGATGATCAAGAAATACTGTTTGGAACATCAGAAAGACTGGGATAAAGGTCTTCCATTCGTTGTATTTGCCGCAAGAGAATCTCCAAATGAATCACTGGGCTTCTCACCCTTTGAACTACTGTTTGGCCATGAAGTAAGAGGACCCCATAAGCTACTCAAGGAGTGCTGGCTGTCGGAGGAAGATGACGTCAACCTGCTGGAGTATGTGATGAAGTTCAAAGAACGGCTGTCCACTGCTTTACAGCTGGCGAGAGAGAATTTAGGAGCTGCTCAGGAGAAGATGAAGACTTGGTATGATAAGAAGTCTAGGTTACGCCACTTTCAGCCAGGAGATCAGGTTTTGATTGGTGCATGGGCAACTTCTTCAAGCCAAGTTTAGTGGTCCTTATTTCGTGGAGAAGAAACTCAGTGATGTCAACTATGTCATCGCCACACCAGATCGTAGAAAGAACAAGCAACTTTGTCACATCAACATGCTAAAGTTATATCTTAGGCAGGACGAAAATAACCCAGTCTGCACTGTAGCTGTTCCACCTGAGTCTGCAAGTGAAGTTCTCTCCTGCAGTATGAGCCTGAGTGATAGTTTGGGGAAGAATCCTGATATCATGAATGATCTCCAGACTAAGCTTTCTCATCTAGCTCCCGAGGAAAGGCAGGAGTTTTCGCCATTACTGCAGGAGTACCCGCAAGTGTTCCGTGCCACTCCAGGAAGAACCACTGTGTTGATGCATGATGTCGATGTTGGAGACGCAAAGCCAATTAAACTGCCTCCTTACCGTGTGAACCCAGTGAAAGTTCTTCTCACCCAAAAGGAGCTTGGCTACCTGTTGGACCACAAGATGATTGAGCCCTGTCAGAGCAAGTGGAGTTCTCCTGTCACTCTAGTCCCTAAGCCAGGTGGGTCACAGCGGCTTTGCATCGACTACAGACGTGTTAATCAGATAACCAAAACAGACACTTACCCTCTCCCTCGCGTGGAAGATTGCATAGACAAGATCGGAAAGGCTAGGTACATAAGTAAGTTTGATTTGTTAAAGGGATACTGGGAAGTACCTATGACTGAACGTGCTAGGGAGATCTTATGTTTTGTAACACTAGGAAAGACTTTTGCATGTTCTGTAATGCCATATGGTATGAAGAATGCACCAGTCACTTTTCAGAAGCTCATGAATGTTGTAACAGAGGGTTTGGCAGGGTGTGTTTATATTGATGAGATTAATCTTCAGTGACAACTGGAAAGATCACCTATGCCATGTCAGTAAATTTCTTGAGCGTTTGGTTCAGGATAATCTTGTAGCTAATTTATCAAAGTGTGAGTTTGGTCAAGCTAAAGTTCAGTACCTTGGGTACGTAATTGGTGATGGACACGTTGCACCACCAGGAGCTAAGGTTCAGGTTATAAGTGATCTTCCCAGACCTAAAAGTAGGAAAGAGCTACAAAGATTTTTGGGAATGGTAGGTTATTGCAGGAGATTTGTCCTTAACTTTTCAATTCTTGTATCACCACTTACAGACCTACTGAAAAAGGGAGTTAAATTTGTCTGGACCGATAACTGTGAATCCTCTTTCAGTAAACTTAAAGCTATCCTATTAAGTCAGCCAGTGCTCGCTACTCCAAATTTTGCTAAGCCTTTTAAGATGGCTGTTGACGCAAGTGATACAGGAACTGAGGCTGTTTTGCTGCAAGAGGATGATCAGGGTATTGAACACCCTGTATCTTATTACAGTAAGAAGTTCACTCCACCTCAAAAGAACTACTCAACTACTGAGAAAGAGCTTTTGGCCTTGATTTTGAGTTTACAGCATTTTTCATTTTATTTGTGTTCTTGTTTTGATTCCATAGTCATTTATACCGATCATAACGCACTGAAATTCCTTAGTAAGTTTAAAGATAAAAATCAGAGATTGACAAGATGGAGTCTACTTCTTCAGGAGTATTCATTAGACATACAACATGTCAAGGGGAAAGAAAATGTTATTGCAGATTGCTTATCTAGACTTTAGACAGATTGTTTTAGAGTAATAAGAAATTTCCTTTGTAAATTTTTTTTTTTTTTTTTTTTGTGGGGAGGTGTTACATAGCCTATGATTTCATCATCCTTTGTATAATTCTAACGTACAGTATGCTGCATGTTTGATCACGATTCGCCTCGTGGCTTCCATAGTGACCAAGCTTCCGTGTTCTACCTTACTCCCCCCTTCTCCTCCCTTATAGTAGAGTAAGTCGTTCTTTCTGTTGTTCAGAGCAGGAGTGTCAACTCTTTGTCCTCTGTGTCTTCATTTGCGCGTCCTTCTTACAAGTTGTATCAAGCTCTGCCGGCCTCTATATAATGAGCTCAGTCTCTGCATTAATTGCCACTTAGATCTACTCCTCATTTTGTTCACATCTCTGTCCTTCCCCTTTACAGTTGTTAATATTTTGTGGATGCTCAGGAAGTCTCCAACCATCTAGCTGCCATGTAATTTGAGTATAAGTGATTATTACATTTTGTTCTTGTACTGTATAGCATAAGGTGTTAATTCGTAGGCCTAGTAAAGTTTTTGTACTTCATATTGTCAGCCAGAATTAATAATATTTTGTATCTGTAATAATATATCTTGCTTTAACTGAGCATTATCCGGTTTTCTCATTTATCAGGGCTGACTTAGATAAATTTGCTCTTGCTAAATTCATGTTAATAGAGGCTATTGCGGTTAACCATATATGTAACCTGTTTTGCCATTACATTATCCTTATGAGTCCTGAATGTTTACTTGTTAGTTTGAGCATTAAACTTTAACTTGTAATTTTTCCTAACTCTTTTGTTTTGAACCTGGAACTTTGCGGGACAGTAGTGATTTTTAGTATTCTCACTTGAAGTGTTCATTATCTTTCTCTGTTCCGTAACAATATATATATATATATATATATATCTATATATATATATATATATATATATATATATATATATATATATATATATATATATGACCTGGAGAGTATGGCATACAAGGCGTACCCTGGAGCAACACCTAACCTGTTGTCTATTTTTCTGAGGGACAGGTTCATCGAAGCACTTGACAGTGCTGAGTTGAAAGTGCAAGTGAAGGAGGCACAACCCAGAAGTATGCAAGAAGTACTAGCCAGGGCTCTAGAATTTGACTCGTACGTTAGGTCTAGTATGTCCACTTTCCAGGCAGGTCAGTGTGGGATTCTTGGTAAGAAAGGGGCAGGTATGTGAATCAGAAAAATTTAAGGGATGTTGCTGGTACTGTGAAAAGTCAGGATATAGGAAAGAGGACTGCTGCAAGAGGAAGAAGGAACAGGAGAAGATCGGAAAATGTTGCTGGTTCTGCGGAATGCTGGGGTACAGGAAGAAGGATTTTTAGAAATGGAAGAAGGAGCAAGAACAGAGTAGTGCAAGGGAATCTACAATTGTAACAAAAGGGTACTGGGTATGTAGTGAGGTGGGACACTTCAGTTCTGAACGTCCAAAGAAGAAAAAGGAGGATAAGAAGGCTGCAGAAGACCAGAAAAAGTGAAAAACTAGGGAAGGTTGGTGTTAAGGGGCAACCACCAGCTGGCTTTTCCCATGTAACTCCACCACTGAGAAAGTGCAAGAGAGCTGCTATCGACAGTGTGCGAGTAGACGGAAGAATAGATGGCAAGAAGTGTTCCCTGGTGACTGATTCAGCTTCAGAGCATCTTTTGTGAGGCCTGGTGTGTAACATGATCCATATCTACCTGAGCCATCAGAACAATTGTATGGCGTAACTAGATACCGCACACAACCGAGGAGACCCTTGGATGTCGGGATTAAAATGGCAGGGCAAAAGGGCACGCTTCTAGTCTATGTAGCCGAGATGGAGGATCCTTGCCTTCTTGGTCTAGGCTCTGATGTCCATGGGATGTGAGCTGGACTTTTGCTCTATGAAGCTGAAGGTTCGAGGAAAGTCAGTTCCTGTCACGGCAGTGAGACGTACCAGTTCTGGTGGTGAGGTGAGGGCACTCTGCACTACAGTGATACCCACGAAATCAGAACTATTGTTCCTGTGCAAGGTGAGTGGCTTTTTGGACAGCTGTCTATCGACAGTGAAACCTAATGTACGATGCAAGATGATGGCAGGAGTGATGGTGAGGAGAACGTTGGTGGAAACAGGTGCATGTAAAATGCCAGTTGTTGTAGCCAATTTCTCCCGTAAGCCACAGAACAAGGGAGATATGTGGGACTGTGACAGGTGGTGGACCCTAAGTGGCATCAGAGAGAGGCCTGTTAAAGGAGTGTAGTCAAAGAAGATGGATATCTGCCAGACCACTTTTTTCCGGGAGTTGGTAATGCCTGGATGACTCACAAGTGCTGAAGTTGAGGCTGCTGCTGACGAAGTTTGCTGATGTCTTTTCCACCAGAGACTTAGACTTGGGGTGCACTGGTCTGATGGAGCATTGTACAGACACCGGGATCACCACCCAATTAAATACCAGTGCGGAAGATGGCTCCAGCCCAATGGTAAGAAATAGAGAAGGTAATGGAAAATCTCCAAAGTCAAGGAACGATAGAATAGTCCAGAGTCCTTGGGCACCAGCAGTGATTTTGGTAAGAAAAAAGATGGCTCAGTAAGGTGCTGTGTGGATTTTTGAGCCCTGAATGAAGCAACAGTGCAGGATGCATACCCCTTGCCAAGGACTGATGATAATCTGGATGCTCTGTCAGGTGCTAAGTGATTCTCCACCCAAGACATGAAGGCAGGATATCATCAGGTCAAGGTTGCAGAGATGGACAAGGAGAAAACAGCCTTTCCATATGGGCGGGGTTTATGGCAGTTTAAAGTGATACCATTTGGAATATGCAATGCCCCAGCTACTTTTGAGCATCTCATGGATCGTGTTCTTGAAGGCCTGCACTGGCAGACAGCTCTCATCTATCTGGATGATGTAACTGTGCTTGGACGGAGTTTCGACCAGGAAGTGGAGAGGCTGTCGGAGGTGTTCAACAGGATCCAAGTGGTGCACCTCAAGCTGAATCCCAAGAAGTGCTACTTGTTTCAGAAGGAAGCAAAGTACCTAGGACACAATTTAGGCAAGGGTGGCATCTGTATTGATCCAAAGAAGGTGGCAGCTGTGAAAAAGTGGCCGGTTCCAACTTGTGTGAAGGAGCTACAGAGTTTCCTGGGCTTTTGTACCTACTACCGGCGTTTTGTCAAGGACTTTGCAATAATAGCAGTGCCTCTGCACAAATTGTTGGGAAAGAGGCAGAAGTTTGTGTGGACAGCAGTGACTCAGAAGGCCTTTGATGAACTCAAGCATACATTGCCAAGCTCTCCAGTGCTACCATACCCACAGCAGAGTCAGCCATTCATCCTGGACTATAATGCTAATGACCATGGAGACCTGTCACAGTAGAAGGACTAAAAAAGAAAGTATGTGGTGGCGTATTACAGCAAGAAGCTCAGCCCACCAGAGTGGAACTACTGTGTGACCTGTAAGGAGCTCTTGGCAGTGATGAAGAGCCTTGATTTCTTCCCTCCCTATTTGTATGGGTCCTGCTTCATCTCCAGGATGGACATGCAGCATTCAAGTGGATGAAGACGATAAAGAATTCGGAAGGACAACTGGCAGGCTGGCTCGGGAAGCTGGACCAGCACAACTATGAGGTGCAGCATCGTCCTGGATGGGTTTATGGCCATGCTGACAGCCTGAGTCATCGACCTTGTGACCCAGCATGATGACAGTGTAGAAAAAAAAATTATAGCAAGTAATGCAGCCATACTGTTGTGACAGGGGCAGCGTTAGATGAAGAAGACCTGAAGAGGATGCAGATGGAGGATGCAGATCTACAACCAGTGCTAGAGTGGCTGCAGCGGAGTACAGTGCGACCATCTTGGGAAGATGTTTCCAGATTCAGCCCTGCAACCAAGAGTTACAGGAGTTAGTGGGACCTTCTTCCTTTGAACAATGGGCTACTGGAGCGTAGTGGGAGACACATGATGGCCTCAGCAACTATTGGCAACTAGTGGTTCCGAAGAAGATGAGGTCCGAGATCTTGGATGAGTTCCACAATCAGATCACTAGTGGGCACCTGGGAGCAAAGAAACTCTATGTCAGCTGTGACACAGGGTCTACAAGACTGGTATGTGGCAGGATATTGAAGAATGGTGTCGGGCCTGTGATGCACCGTATGCTGTGCCAAGGAGGGACCCAAGAAACGTGGTGCTCCCCTCTTCAGCTGTATCAGGTGGGTGCGTGGATGGGAAGAGTCACAGTGGACATTGCTGGACCTCTGCCACTTAAAGAGTATTGCCATGGACTACTTCGCAAAGTGGCTAGAAGCCTATACCATCCCCAGTCAAGAGGCTGCGACTGTTGCTCAGGTGTTAGTTGACCAGTTTTTCTCTTGTCTTCAGAAGCTATGCCATAAAAGCTGCATTCAGACCAAGATAGAAACTTCAAGTCTGCTGTGTTCCGTGAGTGCTGCATGTTACTGGGGATCAAGACCAGGACAACCTCATGAAGGCCACAGTCAGATGGGAAAGTGGAGAAATTCAACTGGACCCTGGGACACGAACTGGCCAAGTACTGCATACAGGGACAAACGGAATGGGACCAGAAATTACCTGTTTTGTTGATGGTATAATTCGGTCTGCTTCCCACGAGTGTACTGGCTACACCTCTGCAAAACTGATGCTGGGCCATGAGTTATGTTTATCCATTGACTTGCTAATGGGAAGATCACCAGGTGAAGAGCTGCCTACAGACACCTCCAACTCTGCAGAACATCTTCAGGAAGGGCTGGATGAGATACATCATCAAGTGCAAGAAGTTCTAAAGTTTTCAGGTGAAGTGATGAAGTGCAACTACGATGCCAAGGCAAGTGAGCTGAGCATCAAGGATGGTGACAAAGTTTGGTTATACAATTCTCAGGGGAAGAAGGGACAGTCATTGAAGCTGCAGAGCCCATAGGATGTGCCTGACACTGTGTTGGACTGCCTCTCAGATGTAACGTACCAGATTCGGAAAGGCAGGAAGTCTCGCCCTAAGGTGGTACCTGTGAATCGTCTGTAGTCGTACCATGGGCCAGGACAGTACAGCTGGGACGTTTCCGAGGACTCGAGATCTGCTCCAGCCAAGGATGTTGAGGAGGACCACGGAGATGAAGTACAAGAGGATGGTGACATTTACCCAAGGGCAGAGGTGAATCAGGCAAGGACCGAGACCTCCCAGGAGATGTGGCCTGTGTGGAGGAAAAGGGACGTCGTCAGAAGTGGCATAGGAGAAGACCTGGTAAGCTGAAGGATTATTTTGTGTATAATTAAATGTCTAGTTTGGATTAGGATTATGCTTGTATACATTATGTTGTTTTGTTGGGACGACAAAGGACTAGGGAAGGGGTAGTATTGAGAAGCGGGATTTGCTAGTTAGGAAGTACTTGAAGGGTCTTAGTATTTATCGTATTTTCCATTTATGTGTCAGAGTTGCCATTTAGCCTGCTATATGTGAGTGAACGTGTATTTTAACTGTACATGAATTTATGCTCTCCTTTTCTCAATAATATTTTATTTATGTGACTGTATATTACATTATGTAATTTTGTCTCAGTTTGTATGCTAAATAATTTACAGCATTATGTAATGTAGGAAACTCTGGATGATCTAGATGTCTCCGAGCTGGTAACTGTTGCCCCTTCGAGAGTGTACTACAAGCTTCGAGTGCAATGCAAGGCTTTATAACAAGATGGAAGAGCCTAAGGGAGTCAGTTGCATTTCAGCTCAGTTGAATTTGGTTCAGTGTCAGTTCAGTGTCAGTGCAGTTAATGAAGATTGCATAGCTCCGGTACATGTGAAAACAGTAAAGTGAAGTTGGCAAGCATTAAGTGTAATTCTTTGGAAAATAAAGACAGAAAGCGTAAGAGGTCAGTGTTTATTTGCCAAGCCTGAGCAAAACTTGTTCTTGTAGACCGAAAGGCTGACCATAAGAACATCTCACTTTGCAATGTCCTTCCTATACTGTACAACTGCTGCTGGATCCTGTGGCAGTGTGGGTCGAGGGATATAACAGTGGTGTCAGGAGTGTGGATCATTAGAAAATGCTGCAGTGAGTCAGACCTTCGATATGGAGGCAGAAGTTGTACAGACAAGAAGCCAAGCTAGGCACGAGGAGGCATGTCTGGCGGCAATTATGAAGCTATTACAAGTATAGAATGAAGGACAGAAAGAACTCAAAGAACAATTACATGCACAAAATGAAGGACAGAAAGAAATAAAAGAAGACTCGAAAGCACAGTATTAACAGGTAGAGGCACAAAGTGGAGAACAGAAAGAGCTCAAGAACGAAATCAAAGAACAATTACATGCACAAAGTGAAGAACAGAGAGAACGATATGAACGGCTTCAAGAGGCTTTACAGGAGCAACAAAAGGAATTAATACTGAGGATTCAAGGACAGCTAGACGCTTTCATGGGGGAAATGAAGGAAGAACAGGAACAGTTGAAGAAGGAAGTGTACGCTAAGCTACGGCAGCAGAAGTATGAGGTAATCAATACTGTGACGGAGTGCAGACAGCATGTAGACAACCAGTTGAAGATTAATGATGACCAGTTGACGCTTGTGGTTGACCATGTGAAGATAATTTGTGAGAGAATTGAGACTGTAGAGAAATATTGCACTACTGAGCCTCAGGTTAATGTGCAGGGAACATATGAAAGGAATGGAAAGTGTACGGTGAATCTAACGGATACCAAGCATCTACTGTAATGGTTGCATTACAGGGCTGAGTAATCAGAATGTAAGAATTTTAAGTCCTGGACTTAATTATGATGCCGCAGTTTTTAGGCCCCAAACCAGTGAATTACATGGCTATAATGGGGTCCAGTTAAATAGAAACCTCAGCAATTTGATGGTAGAGAATCTTGGGAAGCTTACCATGCACAGTTTGAGTTATTGGTTGATCAGAATGGTTGGGATGATAGGCAGAGGGCAGTGCTGCTTGCAACTAGCCTCATGGATGCTGCAATGGAAATTCTGGGCCAGACATCAATAGAGGAGAGGAACAGTTATCACTTCTTGGTAGAAGTACTGGAGCGCAGATATGGGACCATGTACCAGACTGAGGTTTACAGATTAAGATTCTGGGGGTGAGTACGGGCTCAAGGCAAATCCCTAAAGCATCTTGCTCATGACCTGGAGAGTATGGCATACAAGGCGTACCCTAGAGCAGCACCTAACCAGTTGGCTATTTTTCTGAGGTTTATGCCAGGTAGGGGGACCACTGATGCCATATTCATTGTTCAACAGCTTCAGGAAGAATCAATTGGTAAGAAAAGGGATCTGTGTTTTGTTTTTGTTGATTTGGAAAAGGCCTTTGACAGTCTCTAGAGAGGTGGTGAAGTAGGCAATGAGAAAGCTTGGCTTGGAGGAGTGGCTGCTTAGGGTGGTTATGGCTATGTATGTGGGTGCTCGCAAGGCAAGAGTGAATGGAGATTTGAGTGATGAGTTTTATGCGAAAGTTGATGTGCATCATGGTCAGTTTTGAGTCCCATGTTGTTTATCATGGTACTTGAAGCCCTCTCACGTGACTTCAGAAACGGACTCCCGTGAGAGATGTATGCTGATGATTTGGTGTTGATTGCAGAGAACGAAAGGGAGGCAGAGGAAAGGTTTAGGAAGTGGAGAGATGGTATGGGGCACAAGGGCTTAAGAGTAAATGCAGATAAAACAAAAGTGATGATATCTAGGGTTGGTGGTGGTACTGTCAAAGACAAGGGAGAGTGGCTATGTGCAGTTTGCCACAAGGGCGTGGGAAGTAATTCCATCTTGTGCAGTGTTTGTGATAAATGGGTGCACAAGAGATATAGTGGTATCAGAGGTAGACTGCGAGATAATGCTGATTTTATGTGCATGGCATGTCGGGGACAGCAGATGGAGATTGTCAGGCGTGAAAGCATTGAACTTACTGGTGAATCTCTTGAGTGTGTGGAAGAGTTTTGTTATTTGGGAGAGATATTGTGTGCTGGAGGTGGGGCTGGAGCTAGCTCCGTGGCTAGGGTGAGAAGTGGTTGGAAGAAGTTCAGGGAGCTATTGCATCTCCTGACATTGAGAGGACTCTCCCTATGTGCTAAGGGGTCTTTGTATGAAGCATGTGTTAGGAGTGTCATGCTGGGCATTAAAGGAAGAGGATATTCACAGGCTCAGACGTACAGAAATAATGATTAGGTGGATGTGCAGTGCATCCCTGCATGCAAGGTCTGGGGGGCTGGGTTTACGATGGAAGAGTTTAGAGGTAGGATGGGACTGGAGTGTATTGGTGTTGTGATGAGGAGAGGTAGATTGAGATTGTTTGGGCATGTGGAGATAACGGGGGATGATAACTGGGTGAGGAAGGTGAGAAGTGTTAATATTGGGGGTGGGGTTATGAGGGGTAGACCGAGAAAGACATGGGACTTGTCATTAAGTGTAACCTCAGGGTTAAGGGACTGAAAGGGAGGCTGCAATAGATCGTGCAGCATGGAAAGCCGCCGTTAGGTGACCAAGGCCGATGCATGCAAGCATGTTGGAGCCTTTAAAAACGAAACGAAACGAAACGAGACGAACCAATTCATTGGTGCTCTTAACAGCGCAGAGTTGAAAGTGCAAGTGAAGGAGGCATAACTCAGAAGCATGCTCTTAAGAAGCACTAGCCAGGGCTCTAGAATTTGAGTCCCACGTCGGGTCTAGTATATCCACTTTTCAGGCAAGTCAGTGTGGGATTCAAGGAAAGAAAAAGGCAGGTACCTGAAGTGGAAAAATTTGAGGGAAGTTGCTGGTACTGAAAGGCAGGACATAGGAAAGAGGACTTCTACATGTAGAAGAGGGAACAGAAAAAGACTGGAGGAGGTTGCTGGTTCTGCGGAAAGCCCGGACACAAGAGGAAGGATTGTTACAAGTGGAAGAAAGAGCATAAACAGGGCAGTGCAAGGAAATCTACATTAATTGTAACAAAAGGGTATTGGACATGTAGTGATGTGGGATACTTCAGCTCTGAGTGTCCAAAGAAGAAAAAGGAGGCTAAGAAGAAGGCTGCAGAAGACCAGAAAGAAGTGGAAAACCAGTGGAGGCTGGTGTTAAGGGGCAACCACCAGCTGGCTTTTCCCAAGTAGCTTCACCTCTAAGAATATGCAAGAGACCTGTCATAGACAGCGTGCGAGTAGACAGAAGAATAGATGGCAAGAAGTTTTCCTTGGTGACTGGTTCAGCCTCAAAGTAGAATTTTGTGAGGCTTGATGTGTTACATCAGTATCTGCCTGAGTCATCAGAATAATTGTGTGGGGTAACTGGGCACCACACAGAACTGAGGGGGCCCTTGGATGTCTAGATTGAAGTGGCAGGGCAAGAGGCCACGCTTCCAGCTTATGTAGCCGAGATGGAGGATCCTTGCCTTCTTGGTCTAGACTAACTGATGTCCATGGGATGTGAGCTGGACTACTGCTCATGAAGCTGAAGGTTCGAGGAAAGTCAGTTCCTGTCACGGCAGTGAGACGTACCAGTTCTGGTGGTGAGGTGAGGGTGCTTCGCACTACAGTGATACCCCCAAAATCAGAACTGTTGCTCCAGTGTAAGGTGAGTGGCTCCTTTGACAGTCGAATAGGGGTAGTGGAGCCTGATGTACGGTGCAAGGCAAAGGCCGGGATGATGGTGGTGAGAATGCTGGTGGAAACAGGCGCAGGTGAAGTGCCGGTTGTGGTGGCCAATTTCTCCCATGAGCCACAGAAAATCAACGAGGGAGAAATTGTGGGACCGTGCCAGGCTGTGGACACTGAGTGGCATCGGAGGAAGGCCTGTAAAAGAAGCATAGTCAAGGAAGATGGGTACATGCCAGACCACCTACAAGACCTCTTTTCAAGTTGTCAATGTCTGGATGGTTCACAAGTGTTAAAGTTGAGGCAGCTGTGGCAGAATATGCTGCTGTCTTTTCCACAGCAGACCTAGACCTGGGGTGCACTGATCTGGTGGAGCATAGTATAGACACCGGGGATCACCGCCCAATTAAACAGCCAACACGGAGGATGGCGCCAACCCAACGGCAAGAAATGGAGAAGGTGATGGAGAATCTCCATAGTCAAGGAGTAATAGAAAAGTCCAGTAGTCCCTGGGCATCAGCAGTAGTTTTGGTATGAAAAAAAGGATGGCCCAGTAAGATGCTGTATGGATTATTGAGCCCTGAATGAAGCAACAGTGAAAGATGCATACCCCTTGCCAAGGACTGATGACACTCTGGATGCTCTCTCAGGTGCCAAGTGGTTCTCGACCCTAGACATAAAGGCAGGATATCATCAGGTCAAGGCTGCAGAGCAGGACAAGGAGAAAACAACCTTTCCATACGGGCGGGTTGTACGGCATTTTAAAGTGATGCAATTTGCAATATACAATGCCCCAGCTACTTTTGAGTGTCTCATGTATCATGTACTGGAATGCCTGCACAGGCAAACAGCTCTTATCTATCTGGATGATGCAATTATGTTGCTTTCGACCAGGAATTCGAGAGGCTGTCGGAAGTGTTCAACAGGATCTAAGTGGTGCACCTCAAGCTGAACCCCTAGAGGTGCTACTTGTTTCAGAAGGAAGTGAAGCACACTCATGATCACTAATCTCTGACCAGAGAGTTAGCCAAAGTTGTGGCCAGGCGTAGGCTACACAGTCAGACACACTCCACCGTCGTTTCAGAAAGGTTTAATGTTTCAATGAACAGTTTTCTAAGCATCACTGAAGCACTTTTGTTTCAGATATTATATTACTTTCTCAAGTAATATATGCATTGTAAGAAATAGACAGATATGGTGTTACGGAACAGAGAAAGATAATGTACACTTTAAGTGAGAATGCTAAAAATCACCACAGTCCCGCAAAGTTCCAGGTTCAAAACAAAAGAGTTAGGCAAAATTACAAGTTAAAGTTCAATGCTCAAACTAACAACAAAACACTCAGAACTCACAAGGACAATGTAATGGCAAACAAACAAGTCAAACACATGGTCAACTGCAACAGCCTCCACTAACACGAAATTAGCAAGAGCAAACTCATCCAAGTCAGCCCTGATAAAATGAGATACCAGATAATACTCAGTGAATGCCAGATAAATTACCACAGATACAAACTACTATCAAAAATGACTGACACAACCCAACATTAATCAAAAACCTCACTAGGCTCAAGAATTAACCTTATGCTACACAGTACAAGAAAAAATACAACAGTTATACTCAAATTACACACAGCTGCTAGATGGTTTGAGACTTCTTGAGCACTCACAATAATAATATCTGTACAGGGGAGGACAGAGATGTGAACAAAATGAGGAGCAGATCTAAGTGGCAATGATGCAGAGATTGAGCTCATTATATAGGGGCTAGCAGAGCTTGATACAACTTGTAATAAGGACGCGCAAATGAAGCGATGGGGACAAACGGTCGACAATCCCGCACTGAATAACAGAAAGGACGACTTACTCTACTATAACGGTAGAAGGGGGGGACTGAGGCAGAACACGCTCGTGATCAAACATGCAGCATACTGTGCGTTAAAATTACACAAAGGATGATGAAATCATAGGCTATGTAACAATGGTCACAGCTGTTATTTTTAGTCTATAATGAGTGCGTGATATTTGACTTTCACACACTGTTTTATTAATCTATTTATTATTTCACTGACCTATTTCTTGAGGCAAGCCTTTAACCGAGCTGTTAGTAGGTGATATCCACGGTTGCCACAGCAGCCGGCATTCACGCGACATATTGTAAGAAAGAATGTTTTATGATACTTATATCGTTGACAGAAATTAACTATTACTACTACTTTGAAATGAATGTTTTTCTCTAGTGATAACAGGCCCTTTTGCCCATAGATATAAATAAGCCTAGATGCCACATGACACTACTTTGGATGCGTCTGCGCTGCCGCCATCTTGGAACGGTCGAGGCAGACGATGTCGTATTCCTGACGATGATCAAAGCTGACCACTGTTTACCTAGAAATGCAACAGCACTGTGCTGCTTTTGGGTGTAGAAAGCGTTGGAATATATCTATGGTGACACTGATAGCATGAGCGGCTCAACTGTCTGGTTATGTAAACGTCCCTCATCTGCTTGTCTATCCTCCGAAAGGAGGATGGTGGGTTGCAGAAAGGAAATTTAAGCCTGCAGTCCACCGAGTTCACGTCTCAGATGAACCAGGAACCACAACCACTACCGTCACAGCAACAGCCAACACCATTACAGCTACCACCACAACCACCAACATCACCACCACTACAACAACAACAACAACAACAACCACTACCACCAGCACCACATCCACCACCACAACCACCACCATCACCACAACAGCAACAACATCCACATCCACCACCATAACAATAATCACCACCACAACAACGATCACAACCACAACAACAACTACCACCATGATAAAAACAACCACACCATCACAACAACAGCCACCACCATCACAGTAACAACCACCACCATCACCACAACCACCAGCACATCAACCACCACCATCAAAACAACAACCACAAAAACCACCACCACCACAACAACCACCACCACTAAAACAACCACCACTACAACAACCACCACCACAAAAACCACCACCACAACAACCACCACCACAACAAAAACCACCACAACAACAACCATCACCACCACAACAATCACCACCACCATCACAATAACCACAACAATAACTATCACCACAACAACCACCACAAAAAAACCACCAGCATCGCAGCAACCACCATCACTACAACACCCAACACCACAACAACCACCATCACAACAACAACCACAACAATAACCACCACAGCAACAACCACAACAACCACAACCACAACAGTAACCACCACCACAACAACAACCACCATCACAACAACAACCATCTCAACAACAACAACCACAATAACAACCACAACAACGACCACAACAACAATCACCACAACAATAACCACCACCATAAGAACAACAGCAACAACAACCAACACAACCACCACCACCACCACCACAACAACAACAACCACAACAACAACCACCACCACCAACATAACAACAACAACAAAAACCAACACAACCACCACCACCACCACCACAAGAACAACCACCACCACCACAAAAACAACAGCAACAATGACAACAGCCACAAAAAACTTCACCATAACAACCACCACCACCACTACAACAATCACCACAACCACCACCACCACAATAACAGCAGCAACAATACCACCTTCACAGCAATGACCACCACAACAACTACCACCACAACAACTACCACCACAACAACTACAATATCCACCGCCACCACCACCACAACCACCACAACAGCAACAACTACAATCACTGCCACAACAGCCTCCATTATAACCACCATCACAACCACCACCACCACAACAACAACAACCATCACCACAACAACCACCACTAACACAACAACAACCACAATTAACACAACAACCACCACCACCACCAACACCACAAACACCGCCATCACACCAACACAACAACAACAACAACAACAACAAAAACCACCATCACCACCACTACCACCACCACAGCAACAACCACTACAATAACTATCATCACCACCACCACAACAGTAACCACCATCACCACCTCCACCACAACAACATTCATATTCATAGTCTGAATTCACTCTAAAACAAACCCCATTATTACATGCTTGACCGCTCCAAGATGGCGGCCGCAAAAACGCATAGACCCTGTACTGAAGAATGGGCGATGCGGCATCTAGTCTTATTTATAGCTGTGCCGATGCCATCCAGTGGGAATGGTTGCCCTATTCCTACGCGAAGTCTCAGCTGCATGCCCCCTCTGGTTAAAATGTGTGCCAGTTAATGCCGTTAATTCATAAATAATTATACGGTATATATGATGCCAATACACACATAATTATAGTGGCACATATTTTTTTTTTACCTCTTGGAAACTACTAATTTGCAGACTGATTGAAGAAATGTCGGCCCCTGTCAATAAACACAGATTATTATATTATGGAGGAAAAACCATAAGAATATGGTAATATCAAAGATATGAGGAGTAGTACGCTTCAGATCACCTGGTTATAGTTCTTTGCCCCTCCCACTAGTGCGGAAGCTGTATTCGAATGCGTGGCTCGTGTGTGGTCATAACACTGCCCGCCACGTGTCCCTGGTCAGAGATTAGCAATCATGAGTGTACCTGGGACATATTGTACGTGAGGGTGGCGTCTGTATTGATCCAGAGAAGGTGACAGCTGTGAAAAAGTGGCCAGTTCCAACTTGTATGAAGGAGCTACAGAGTTTCCTGGCTTTGCGTACCTACTACTGGCATTTTGTCAAGGACATTTCAATGATAGCAGCACCTCTGCACAAGTTGTTGGGGAAGAGGCAGAAGTTTATGTGGACAGCAGTGATTCAGAAGGCCTTCGATGAACTCAAGAATGAGTTGGCAAGCTCTACAATGTTGCCATACCCAGATCAGAGTCAGCCATTCATCCTGGACTGTGATGCTAGTGACCATGGTATTGCTGGAGTCCTGTCGCAAAAGAAGGACGAAAAAAAAGCATGTGGTGGCGTATTACAGCAAGAAGCTTAGCCCACTGGAGCAGAACTGCTGTACTGTATGACCCATAAAGAGCTCTTGGCAGTGATGAACAGCCATGATTTCTTCCATCTCTACTTGTATGGATCCTTCTTCATCATCAGCATGGACCATGCAGCTCTCATGTGGCTGAAGATGTTAAAGAATACGGAAGGACAACTGGCACGCTGGCTCAGGAAACAGGACCAGCACAACTATGAGGTGCAGCACCATCGTGGGTGGGTAGATGGCCATGCTGACAGCCTGAGTCGTCGGCCTTGCGATCCAGTTCCTTGCAGTGTTGTAAAAAAAAAGATGATAGAAAAAAATGCATCTGTACTATAGTGACAGATGAAGACGACCTGAAGAGGATGCAGATGGAGGATGCAGATCTACAATCAGTGCTAGAGTGGCTGCAGCAGAGTACAGTGTGACCATCTTGGGAAGAGGTTTCCGGATTCAGCCCTGCGACCAAGAGTCAATAGAACCCTCTTCATTTGATTAACGGACTACTGGAGAGTCAGTGGGAGACACACAATGGCTTCAGCAACTATTGGCAACTGGTGATTCCGAAGAAGATGAGGTCCGAGATCTTGGATGAGTCCCACAACCAGATCACTAATGGGCACCTGGGAGCGAAGAAAACGCTAAGTTGGCTGCAACACAGGTTCTACTGGACTGGCATGCAGCAGGATGTTGAAGAATGGTGTCGGGCCTGTGATGTATGCTGTGCCAAGGAGGGACCCAGGAAATGTGGTTTTGCCCCTCTTCAGCTGTATTAGGTGGGTGCACCAATGGGAAGGGTCACAGTGGACATTGCTGGACCTCTGCCACTCACTTAAAGAGGAAACCGGTATATATGTGTTGAATTGGACCACTTAACAAAGCGGCCAGACGTCTATGCCATCCCTGATCAAGAGGTTGCGACTGTTACTCAGGTGTTGGTTGTCCAGCTATTCTGTCATTTTGGGATGGCACAAGAGTTGCATTCACATCAAGGTAGAAAGTTTGGTCTGCTGTGTTCCGTGAGTGCTGCAAGTTACTGGGGATCAAAAAGATCAGGACTACCCCTTGAAGGCCACAGGCAGATGGGATGGTGGAGAAATTCATCTGGGCCCTGGGACACGAACTGGCCAAGTACTGCATACAGGGATGAGACCAGAAATTACCTGCGTTGCTGATGGCATATCAGTCTGCATCCCACAAGTGTACTGGCTACACCCCTCCAAAACTGATGCTGGGCCACGAGTTACTTTTAACAATTGACTTGTTAATGGGAAGACCACCTGGTGACGAGCTGCCTACAGACACCTCCAACTATGCGAAGCATCTTCAGGAAAGGCTGGCTGCGATACATCATGAAGTGCAAGAAGCTCTAAAGTTTTTAGGCGAAGTAATGAAGTGCAAGTATGACGCCAAGGCAAGTAAGGCGAGCATCCAGGATGGTGACAAAGTTTGGTTATACAATCCTCAGGGGAAGAAAGGACAGTCACTGAAGCTGCAGAGCCCGTGGGACGTGCTTTACACTTTGTTGGACCACCTGTCAGATGTAACATATCGGTTTTGGGGTGACAGGAAGTCTCGCCCAAAGATGGTACACGTGAATCGTCTGTATACATACCATGAGCCAGGATGCTACAGCTGGGACGTCTCCAGGGAATTGCGCGTACCCCAGCCAAGGATGTTGAGGAGGACCATGGAGCTTAAGTACAAGGGGATGGTGACAGTTTCCCGAGGGAAGAGGTGAATCAGGAAGAGGACCAAGTCATCCTAGGTGTGGACTGTGTGGAAGAGCAAGGACGTCATCAGAAGTGGCATAGAAGACCTGGTAAGTTGAAGGATTATTTTGTGTATGATTAAACGTCTAGTTTGGATTAAGGATTATGTTTGTATACATTGTGTGGTTTTGTTGGGACGACAAAGGACTAGGGAAGGAGTAGTGTTGAGAAGTGGGATTTGCTAGTTAGGAAGTACTGAAAGGTTCTTAGTATTTTTCATATTTTTCAGTTACCTGTCAGAGTAGCCAGTTAGCCTGCTATGTATGAGTATAGGTATTATGTAAGTTGTACATTAGTTTATGCTCTCTTTTTCCCTTTAATTTTTTATTGATGTGATTGTCCCTGCGTGTCGTAAAAGGCGACAAAAAAGGGAGGGGTGAGGGGACTAGGGACCTCTCCTCTGTTTTTTTTAGTTCCTATAATAATACGGAGTAGAAAGGGATGGGAGATTGATTTATCTCCGTACTCTGAATATTAGGTCTATGAATGTGCGTGGATGTAGTACGATTGAGGCTAAAAGGGAGGATATTGGTAGAATGTTTGTGAGAAGAAAGTTGGGTGTGTTAGTTTTGAGTGAAACAAAAATGAAAGCGAAAGGTGGTAGAGCATTGATGGACTATGTGGTTGTGTTCAGGAATGTAATATGGTCAGACTCAAATATGAAGTCGGTTTGGGTGGGGCCCGCGCGGGGATTTCCCTCTCTACAGCTCTGCCAAACCTCCTCTCTCTCTCTCTCTCTCTCTCTCTCTCTCTCTCTCTCAGTTGATTGAGAAAGTTTTTATATATTTATAAGTTTTGTTTTCTTCTATATTGTTTCGACCTTTTTTCCACACCACCACTGAGGTAAAAATCTTGGCGCGTTTTTTTTATAGAGGTTTCCCCAGTAGGCATAAGTCCTCTCTGATCTTTAATCAGACAATTCATCCTCTGAGCTTTCTGATATGTTGATTAAGAATGAATCCACGAAATGGTCGACTGCTACGTCTTGCTGTGAATCTTCTTCTTGCTGTTGTTCAGCATGCTGCACTGCTTTCATCCAGTTATTCGGTGTTACATGATTCAAAGCTTCTTTGGCAAGACGTTTAAGATCAACCATTTTGAAGGTGTTTGCCTTGGCTATATAGGTCTTCACCTGAGCCCAAATGAGCTCAATAGGGTTGTACTGACATTGGTACGGTGGTAATCTTATGACCCGATGCCCTGCTTCTTCAGCAATTGTGTCAGTTACATACTTTGTGCCAGTATCAAACTTCTTTGCAAGTTCATACAGCTCGTGTTTTAAGAGATCGTCGCTGGGCCGTACGCCCTTCTTTATAAGCCAGTCCCTTATATCCGATTTTCTCCAGGACGAGTTTGGTTTTTTTTCAAGTTGGACTGAATGATAGGAAGCGTTATCCATAACAATTACAGAGTTTGGTGAAATGTTTGGTATTAGTTGATTCCTGAACCGGTCTTCAAAAAGTGTTGAATTCATCTGATTATGGTAGTCCCCATCGTTTTTTGCTTGAAATATCAACTCAGCATTGTTAACAAAGCCATTTCTCGTTCCAGCATGCACAATAATTAAACGACATCCTTTTCCAGTCGGTTGCTGTATTCCAGTGGCTTGTGGGGATGCAGTGTCAGTCCAGCATTTTCCAACTGTATAATTTTGATTTACCCAAGTTTCGTCAAGATATACAATGTTCTGGGAAGACACTTTGACCTGCCGAATTTCTCTCAAAAATCTGGTCCGAGCTGCTGCTACATCGCTCCTTTCCATAAGGAACTTTCGGCCATCAACTTTTGCATATTTGAAGCCCATCTGCAAGAGAATCCTGCGAAGAGACTCGTTGCTTCCGTTGAAAGATATGTTTTCCTTGAGTTCTTCGTAAATCTTGTGCAATGTAGGAATTTCATGCCTTTCATAGAATCCCAGGACAGTTCTTCTGACCACACGCTTGTCGAAATCGTCGAGATTCGTTACAGTTGCACTGCGCTTCTTTTTTGGTGACGAGAATACAGGCTGTTCTGGTGACATTTGTGTCACACAAGCTTTATTAAATTTTGAGCAGATTCTTTGGACTTTTTTTTCGCTAACGTTGGTAGCTTTGGCAGTGCGAGCAACTGCTCCTGAAGGTGGAATTATAAAGTCTCCAATAGCCTTTTCTTCTACAAAATACTTGTTCACATTGTAAATAAGTTCTTTCTCCCGACTGTGGAGCACACGAGAGCGAGTCGGAGTAGCTGCCATCGTGGGTGGAGATCAGGGAGGAAATGACCGGTCACCTGTGGTCTGAGGTGGGTGTCCTTGACCTCTGGCACCGTCGGAAAGCGACGTTGTCACGTGGTGTGGAATTTATACAAATCATTGTTATTATCCTAAAAAGCGACACATTCATAGCACTATATAGCCTTATTTAATATATATAATAAGTACAGAATATTTAATATACAATTTCAAATAGTAAATAGCTGACGTATGAGAGAGAGAGAGATAGGTACTGGGGTTGATGCGGCAGAGCTGTAGAGAGGGAAATCCCCTCTCGGGCCCCACCCAAACAGACTTCATATTTGAGTCTGACCATAGGAAGGTTGTTGGATGTGAGAGGTTTGAGAGGGAAGGGTGGAGGTATGTTTGACCACTACCTAGTGGAGGGAAAGTTGAGAGTAGGTAAGAGATGGGTGAGAGCTAGGAGAGCTGGGTGTGGCAGGGAGGTTTTGAAAGTGAGCGAGTTGAATAAGAGAAAATGATAGAGTATCAGGAGAAATTTAAGATGAGTGGAACGTAGTGAAAGATGAAGAGAATGGCAGTGTGGATGAGGAATGGCAGTTGTTTAAGAGTGCTGTGGTGGGGCATGCGGAAGAGGTGTGTGGTGTGAGACGAGTGGGTGGTGGTGTAAGAAAGGGAAGTGAATGGTGGTGCAAGGAAGAAAGTATAGCTGTTGCTGATAAGGGACATGCATTTGAAGTGTGGCTGCAAAGGAAGAATGAGGTGTTATATAAGAGGTATAAGGAAAAGAGGACTAGGGCAGCAGATGAGAGGTGGGGTAGGCGGTTGACTGAGAATTTTCAACATGATAAGAAAATGTTTTGGAAGGAGGTGAAAAGGGTACAAAAGGGAGTCTGGGAAGGAAGAGTGAGTAAAAACAGTGGATGGAAAGATGTTGACTGAGGTGGATGCAGTAAGGAAGAGATGGGTGGAGTATTTTGAAAGATTGTTAAATGTAGAGGAGGAAAGGGAGGCTGAGATTGTGGCAGATGGAAGGGTGAAAGGAATAAATGTGTTGGGAGAGCTGAATGTTTCTTTGATCACGATGGAGGAAATGCAGGAGGCAGTAATGGAAATGAAAACAGGGAAAGCTGCGGGTGTGGATGGGTGTGCTGTGGAATGCCTGAAAGGTTGTGGAGCTACTATTGTTGATTGGTTTGTAAGATTGTTGAATGTGTGTTTTGTGAGAGGTTTGGTGCCAGGTGACTGGGCAAGTGCTTATGTGGTCTCGTTGAATAAAGGTAAGGGTGATAAGTATGAATGTACTAGCTTTAGGGGTATAAGTCTTTTGAGTGTTCTAGGTAAGGTGTATGGTTGAGTGTTAAATAAGAAGGTTAGAGAGGGTACAGAGGAAGTGATTGATGATGAGCAGTGTTGCTTTAGTAGAGGGAGAGGATGCGTGGATCAGGTGTTTGCTGTGAGACAGGTGTGTGAAAAGTATTTAGCAAAAGTTTAGGATGTGTTTTGGACGTTCATGGACTTAGAGAACGCATATGATAGAATTGATAGGGAGGCTTTGTGGACTGTTTTAAGATTGAATGGACTTGATGGTAGATTGCTGAAAGGAAAGAAAAGTTTTTATGTAAATAGTAGAGCGTGTGTAAGAGTGGAAAATACTGTGAGTGATTGGTTTCCCGTGAGAGTGGGGCTGTAGCATTGATGTTTGATGTCACCTTGGTTGTTTAATATTTATATGGATGGTGTTGTAAGGGAGGTGAATACAAGAGTGTTAGGTGGAGGATTGAGTCTGGTGAATGTTGTTGGTAGAGAGTGGAATCTGAGTCACCTGTTGCTTGCAGATGATACTGCACTGGTGGCTGATTCAGAGGAGAGATTGAGACAGTTGGTAGAGGGGTTTGGAAGGGTGTGAGAAAGGAGGAAATTGAGAGTTAATGAGAAGAGTAAAGTGATGAAGTGTACTAGGTTGGTAGACGGTAGGAGGATGAAAATAGTTTTGAATGATGAGTTGCTTGAGGAGGTAGAGTGTTTTAAGTATTTAGGGTCACATGCTGCTGTGGATGGAAGAATAGATGCAGAAGTGAAGTTTGGAATGAATGAAGTAGGAAAGGTGCTGGGAGAAATGAAAAAAGTGTTTAGAAATTGTTTGCTTAGAATGGATGTAAAGGGAAGGCTGTATGAGGGTGTTGTGGGACTGCATTATATGGGGCTGAAACATGGCATATGGGTGTAGCAGAGAGGAGAAGATTGAATGTAATGAAGATGAGGTGTCTGAGGAGTATGTGTGAAGTGACACGTATGGATTGAGTGAGTAATGATGAAATGCGAAGGAGAACTGGAGTTGTGTGGGAGATGGCTGATCGAGTTGAGCAGAGGGTGTTGCGATGGTTTGGGCACATGGAGAGAAGGGATGATGAGCAACTGGTGAGAAAGATAACTGGACCGAATGTGAGAGGTGTAAGGCTGTGAGGAAGACCACGAATAGGATGGATGGACAGTGTGAAGAGAGCGGTAGACGCGAGAGAGATGTCTGTTGAGGAAGGAAGAGTGACTGCGTGTGATAGAAATGATTGGAGAGAAATTGTGAATGAATAAATGATGACGCAGCCCTGAGGGGATATTCTCTCTCATTTGGTCTGATCAGCTGATCAGGTCAGGTGTGGGTAAGGGGATGGGTCCATTATGATGTGGCAGGGGTAAACCAGCTCTGCTGTTGGGCCCTGCTGCAGATGTCACCGACTGTACTGTGCAGTTGACCCTCGTGTGGTGTGGTGCGGTGAGGATCTGTCCCTTCACCCCTTGGGGCTAAGATGCGAATGAGTGTGTTTGTGTTGAAGAGTAAATTGGAAGTGTGTCGTCCTGTCTTGGCTACCTCCCGTTCTTTGGGGGAAGAAGCCTAGGTGTACAGAGACAGATAGATTGTATGCTAAATAATTTACAGCGTTATGTAATGTAAGGAAACTCTGCATATTTTAGATGTCTCCGAGTTGGTAACTGTTTCCCCTGCCAGAGTATAATAGAAGCTTCGATTGTAATGCAAGTCAAGATAAGGAGGTGGAAGAGCCTAGGGGAGCCAGTTTCATTTCAGTTCTGATTAAGTTTAGTTCAATGTCAGTTCAGTGTCAGTGCTGTTATTGAAGATTTTATATCTCCGGTACTTGTGAAAACAGTAAAGTGAATCTGGCAAGCATTAAGTGTAATTTTCTGGAAAATAAAGACAGCACAAGAGACCAGTGTTTATTTACCAAGCCTGAGCTGATCTTGTTGTTGTACACCGAAAGGTTGACCATAAGAAGAACAACTCGCTGGGCAACGTCCTTCTGGTTGTACTGAACTACTGCAGTTGGAACCTGTGGCAGAGTGGGACGGGGGAAATAATTATAAATATATATATATATATATATATATATATATATATATATATATATATATATATATATATATATATATATATATATACAGTATCTCTCTCTCTCTCTCTCTCTCTCTCTCTCTCTCTTTCTATATATATATATATATATATATATATATATATATATATATATATATATATATATATATATATATATATATATCCATCCATCCATCATCCAATCCTACATTGCCCCATGAGGAGCGTAGGAGCCCAGGGCTAGGGAGTTGATCCCGACATATAAGATGAGAGTGACTACTCTCACTCATCCCTGAATGGCATTACATGAGAAATCAACTCCAACCATCCCTCGGATATAAACCTTCACCGGCTCAATCCGATTGGAGCGCAATAATTACCCACCAAACCACCAGGAGCCAAAATTTGGTTATATGGCTTCCACCCAGTGTGGTAAATGGTTTCCTGGTGCACAGGAAACCATTTGACTTGTCACTCAGTGTAGGGTAACCCACAGGCTGAAGGAAGTGGATAGAATGAAGGAAAAAAAGACAGAAGAGAATGGAAGAAAAGAAGGACGGAGAGGAAAGGGCAGACACCCGAGAGCAGCATTACATCGAGTGAGTGGATTGTGAGCGCCTCCACCTACTGTATATATATATATATATATATATATATATATATATATATATATATATATATATATATATATATATATATATATATATATATATATATTGTGTTGGAACAGTGAGAATGAACACTTCAAGTGAGAATACTAAAATCACTACTGTCCCGCAACGTTCCAGGTTCAAAACAAAAGACTTAGGTAAAATTACAAGTTAAAGTTTAATGCTCAAACTAACAACTAAACATTCAGGACTCATAAGGATAATGTAATGGCAAAACAGGTTACATATATGGTTAACTGCAATAGCCTCTATTAACATGAATTTAGCAAGAGCAAATTTATCTAAGTCAGCCCTGATAAATGAGAAAACCAGATAATGCTCAGTTAAAGCAAGATATATTATTACAGATACAAAATATTATTAATAATGGCTGACGTAAAAACTCTACATGAATCACAAAAACCTTACCAGGCCTACGAATTAACGCCTCAGGCTATACAGCACAAGAAAAATCGTAGCAACACCTATACTCAAATTATACAGCAGCTAGATGGCTGGAGACTTCCTGAGCACTCACAAAAATAATAATATACTGTACAGGGGAGGACAGAGATGTGAACAAAATGAGGAGTAGATCTAAGTGGCAATTAATGCAGAGACTGAGCTCATTATATAGGGGTCCGGCAGAGCTTGATTCAACATGCAAGAAGGACGCGTAAATGAGGGCACCGAGGACGAAGAGTTGACACTCCTGCTCTGAACAACAGAAAGAACGACTTACTCTACTATCAGTGGGAAAAAGGGGAGAGTGAGGTAGAACACGCAAGCCTGGTCACTATGGAAGCCACGAGGCGAATCGTGATCAAACATGCAGCATATTGTACGTTAGAATTATACAAAGGATGATGAAATCATAGGCTATGTAACACCTCCCCACAAAGAAAAGAAATTTACAAAGGAAATTTCTTATTACTCTAAAACAATCTGTCTAAAGTCTAGATAAGCAATCTGCAATAACATTTTCTTTCCCCTTGACATGTTTTATGTCTAATGAATACTCCTGAAGAAGTAGACTCCATCTTGTCAATCTCTGATTTTTATCTTTAAACTTACTAAGGAATTTCAGTGGATTATGATCAGTATAAATGAATATGGGGTCAAAACCAGAACACAAATAAAATGAAAAATGCTATCAACCCAAAATCAAGGCCAAAAGCTCTTTCTCAATAGTGGAGTAGTTCTTTTGAGGTGGAGTGAACTTCTTACTGTAATAAGATACAGGGTGTTCAATACCCTGATCATCCTCTTGCAGCAAAACAGCCCCAGCTCCTGTATCACTTGCGTCAACAGCCATCTTAAAAGGCTAACCAAAATTTGGAGTAGCGATCACTGGCTGACTTAATAGGATAGCTTTAAGTTTACTGAAAGAGGATTCACAGTTATTGGTCCAGACAAATTTAACTCCCTTTTTCAGTAGGTCTGTAAGTGGTGATACAAGAATTGAAAAGTTAAGAACAATTCTGTAATAACCTACCATTCCCAAAAATCTTTGTAGCTCTTTCCTACTTTTAGGTCTGGGAAGATCACTTATAACCTGAACCTTAGCTCCTGGTGGTGCAATGTGTCCATCACCAATCACGTACCCAAGGTACTGAACTATAGCTTGACGAAACTCACACTTTGATAAATTAGCTACAAGATTAGCCTGAACCAAACGCTCAAGAAATTTACTAACATGGCATAGGTGATCTTTCCAGTTGTCACTGAAGATTAATACATCATCAGTTTAAACAACACACCCTGCCAACCCTCTGTTACAACATTCATGAGCTTCTGAAAAGTGGCTGGTGCATTCTTCATACCATATGGCATTACAGAACATGCAAAAGTCTTTCCTAGTGTTATAAAACATGAGATCTCCCTAGCACGTTCAATCATAGGTACTTGCCAGTATCCCTTTAACAAATCAAACTTACTTATGTACCTAGCCTTTCCGATCTTGTCTATGCAATCTTCCACGCGAGGGAGAGGGTAAGTGTCTGTTTTGGTTATCTGATTAACACGTCTGTAGTCGATGCAAAGCCGCTGTGACCCACCTAGCTTAGGGACTAGAGTTGCAGGAGAACTTCATTCACTCTGACAGGGCTCAATCATCTTGTGGTCCAACAGGTAGCCAAGCTCCTTCTGGATGAGAGGAACTTTCACTGGGTTCACACGGTAAGGAGGCAGTTTAATTGGCTTTGCGTCTCCAACATCGACATCATGCATCAACACAGTGGTTCTTCCTGGAGTGGCACGGAACACTTGCGGGTACTCCTGCAGTAATGCCGAAAACTCCTGCCTTTCCTCGGGAGCTAGATGAGAAAGCTTAGTCTGGAGATTATTCATGATATCAAGATTCTTCCAGACACTATCACTCAGGCTCATACTGCAGGGGAGAACTTCACTTGCAGACTCGGGTGGAACAGCTACGAGTACAGTGCAGACTGGGTTATTTTCGTCCCGCCTGTGATATAACTTTAGCATGTTGATGTGACAAAGTTGTTTGTTCTTTCTACGATCTGGTGTGGCGATGACATAGTTGACATCACTGAGTTTCTTCTCCACGAAACAAGGACCACTAAACTTGGCTTGAAGAGGTTGCCCATGCACCGGTAGAAGAATCAAAACCTGATCTCCTGGCTGAAAGTGGCGTAACCTGGACTTCTTATCATACCAAGTCTTCATCTTCTCCTGAGCAGCTCCTAAATTCTCTCTCGCCAGCTGTAAAGCAGTGGACAGCCGTTCTTTGAACTTCATCACATACTCCAGCAGGTTGACGTCATCATCCTCCGACAGCCAGCATTCCTTGAGTAGCTTAAGGGGTCCTCTTACTTCATGGCCAAACAGTAGTTCAAAGGGTGAGAAGCCCTGTGATTCATTTGGAGATTCTCTTGCGGCAAATACAACGAATGGAAGACCTTTATCCCAGTCTTTCTGATGTTCCAAACAGTATTTCCTGATCATCGATTTGAGTGTTTGATGATAACTCTCCAACGCTCCTTGGGTCTTGGGATGGTAAGCTGAAGACGTGATCTGGGTGATGCCCAACTCTTTCAGAGACTGCTTGAAAACATTTGACATGAAATTACTTCCCCGGTCTGACTGTATCTCCTTGGGCAGACCAAACTTGGTGAAGAACCCCAGCATTTCCTTAACCACGTTCTTTGCTGAGATATTTCTAAGTGGAATGGCTTCAGGATAACGAGTAGCCATATCAGTCAGGGTCAACACATAAGAAAATCCTGAAGAAGTCTTAGGAAAAGGGCCCAAAATATCCACCAACACAAAAAAGGAGGAATGGGACTTACAGGTGCAATCATTTCGGTATGATTACACTTCCCCACAGCTTGACAGGTGTGACAAGACTTACAATACCAGGAAACATCTCTAAAGATACCTGGCCAGTAGAAGTGTTTCAAAATGCGTGCCACAGTCTTCTTCACTCCAAGGTGTCCTGCCAAACTGGAATCATGAGCCACTCTAATGATATCCTGCCTACAAACACGAGAGGTGACAACTTGATGTACACCCTCCCATTCACAGTCGGCTGATGCTGTTGGGGGTCTCCACTTTCTCATAAGTACTCCTGACTTTATATAATAACAAGTAGAAGCACCAGCTGACTCTTCCTCACTGCAAGCAGAGTTAGCTAGACCTTTCAACTCAGGGTCAGCAACCTGCAACTCAACCAACTCTTGACGAGACAAATTATCAACACTACGAGGTACTGCCTCATCTGATGAGTGGTCCAAATTAGCAAGAAAAGTGTCGGTTAGGATAACATCATCATCATCATTATCCTCTAAGTCACCAGTAACTTTAGACTTAGCCCTAGTGACAGCACATGCAGAGAACACCTCAGGGATATCACAATCCTGGGTCGCAGTCACTGGTTCACTAGACAACTGAGGAGCTGGACACACTTGACTTCCACCAATATCATTTCCAAGTAAGAAAGTTACACCTGACATTGGAAGTGTCTCAACCAACCCAACCATAACGGAACGATTAACAAAACCAGACTCTAAATTCACTCTGCACAGAGGGACAGAGAAGTAATTATTCCCAACACCTTGTAAGACTACAGTTTCATCAGAGGAATTAACATTAGAGTCTAGAACACTGGTCAGCATAAGGGATTGGTAAGCACCTGTATCACGATATATTTTAACTGATTTCTTGTCATTATTGTCCAGAGAACTGACAAAACCAACAGACAGGAAATTAGCACATGAACTCTTGAGAGTGTCACCTACGTTACTGCTCAAAAGAGGAGCTTCATCATGAGAATTTAATTTACCCCTCAAAGCAGGTTCAGTAAACTCTGTTAAAGAATTCTGGGAACTCTCAAGGGTGGACACTAGACCAACTGACTGAATATTTAAAGACTCCTTTTTGTTCACATCACGCTGTCTCTTGAAACATTTCTCCGTAGTATGACCAAGCTTACTACAATAAGTACATTTACTTTTCTGAAATCTAGAGGTGGAGCTGGTATTTACTTCCTGAGAAACATCATCTTTATTCTCTTTCCTGTTACCTGCACTCTGAGTAGAGGCAACGTACTTACTCTCAGCTTTTCTTTTTTCTTTAAAATATCTCTTGTGAGTGAGAACATATTCATCAGCTAAAACTGCAGCATCAGACAAATTATCTATTCTTTTCTCATCAAGATATAGGCTTACATCTTTATTAATACACCTTTTGAAGTCCTCCAGCAAAATCATCTGCTTAAATTTATCAAAATCAGAATTTACATTCTTAGAATTTAACCACTGCTCTAACAGATCTTCTTTGATTTTTGCATACTCATCATGGGATTGCTTATCTTGCTTATAAGTTGTCTTAAATTTTACTCTATAGGCTTCAGGAACAAGCTCATAGGCCTTAAGAATCAAGCTCTTAACTACATCATAATTATCAGATTGATCCTGAGGCAAAGATGCATAAGTTACTTGAGCTTTACCTGTGAGAACACTCTGTAGGAGTACTGGCCAATACTTTTTGGGCCAATTAAAACCTGTAGCTACCCTCTCAAACAACTGAAAATACTTTGTTAAATCAGATTCATTAAAAGGAGGGACAAGTTTAACATTTTTAGCCACATCAAAATCATCAGAGCTAGATGATCCAGTTCCACTTTGTTTCATGCGATACTCATGGTCTGCCTGAATCCTAGCAATTTCAATTTGTGCCTGTGCCTCCTGAATACGAGCCTCAGACTCAGCCTCCTGAGCACGAGCCTCCTGCAGGGCTAGCTGTAACTTAGCTATTTCAATCTGCGTTTGCTCATCTGGAGGAGTTACATTAAACAAGCTTTTATTAATCATGTCAACAATTTGATCTTTAGACTGATGAGAGCGAACAGCAATTCCCAATTGTTGAGCAACAAGCTTAAGTTCATTCTTTGTTCTGTTTTCTACATCACACACTGTTTGCACATTTGACAAAAAATCTTTGGCTTCATCAAGAGTAGTAATAGTAGACATCATGAATAAATCACAGTCACAAAATATCAAGCAATATCCTTATGATAATATCCTGAATATCCTGATAAGAGGTCGCCAAATTTATGTTACGGAACAGAGAGAGAGAATGAACACTTCAAGTGAGAATACTAAAATCACTACTGTCCCGCAAAGTTCCAGGTTCAAAACAAAAGAGTTAGGTAAAATTACAAGTTAAAGTTTAATGCTCAAACTAACAAGTAAACATTCAGGACTCATAAGGATAATGTAATGGCAAAACAGGTTACATATATGGTTAACTGCAATAGCCTCTATTAACATGAATTTAGCAAGAGCAAATTTATCTAAGTCAGCCCTGATAAATGAGAAAACCGGATAATGCTCAGTTAAAGCAAGATATATTATTACAGATACTAAATATTATTAATAATGGCTGACATAAAAACTCTACATGAATCACAATAACCTTACCAAGCCTACGAATTAACGCCTCAGGCTATACAGTACAAGAAAAATGGTAGCAACACCTATACTCAAATTATACAGCAGCCAGATGGCTGGAGACTTCCTGAGCACTCACAAAAATAATAATACACTATACAGGGGAGGACAGAGATGTTAACAAAATGAGAAGTAGATCTAACTGGCAATTAATGCAAAGACTGAGCTCATTGTATAGGGGGCCGGCAGAGCTTGATTCAACTTTAAAGAAGTACGCGCAAATGAGGGCACAGAGGACGAAGAGTTGACACTCCTGCTCTGAACAACAGAAAGAACGACTTACTCTACTATAAGGGGGAGAAGGGGGAAGTGAGGTAGAACACGCAAGCCTGGTCACTATGGAAGCCACGAGGCGAATCGTGATCAAACATGGAGCATATTGTACGTTAGAATTATACAAAGGATGATGAAATCATAGGCTATGTAACAATATATATATATATATATATATATATATATATATATATATATATATATATATATATATATATATATATATATATATCCAATCTTACGTTGCCCCATGAGAAGCATAGGAGCTCTGGGCTAGACAAGTTTGTCCTGACATTTAAGATGAGGGTGATCAGCCTCACTTATCCATGAGTGGCATTCCGTGAGCAACAAACCCTAATAAACCTTCACCGGCTGAATCCGATTGGAGCCCCATAATTACCCACTGAACCACGAGGCGCTAAAATTTGGTTATATGGTTACGACTCAGCATAGTAAATGGTTTCCTGGTGTACTGTACAGGAAACCATTAGGCTTGTCACTCAGTGTACAGTCACTCACAGGCAGAACGAAGAGGAGAGAATGAAGGAAAGAGAGGCAAAGGAGGGAGTGTAAAGTCACCCGTAGGCAGACGGACGAGGATAGAATGAAGGAAAGAAAGACAGAAGAGGATGGAAGGAAATAAGGATGGAGGAAAGGAAAGGGCAGACACCTGAGAGCAGCAATGCATCAAGAAAGTGGATGTTGAGCGCCCCCACCTACCACAAAAATATACTATATATATATATATATATATATATATATATATATATATATATATATATATATATATATATATATATATATATATATATACACACACACACACATAATAGATAAAATCATAACCACTCAGTAACAAATGCACATCGCTCTAATCAGTCCAATCTCCCCCAAGAAAACCATGAATTTATCAGTCATAACAATATCTCCATCACCCAGAATGGTGGAAAAAGTGAAGGGGACGTCTGAGGCATCGCAGTACTTTATAAGTTAAGCACGTTCATGAGTAAATCGCCAACGACTCACTCTGATATGACCGACAGACAACACCGCACCATAGATGTCACAGTTTGGTGGGAATTGTTTCAATACATGGTGTTAACACTGTGCAGCTCATTCTTAGTCTTGCCAGTGTTCTTTCTTCCAGGTGACTGGGAAAAATGGCAGAGTCCCAGTTGCCAAGGACTGGCTTATATGTATGGTTTCTCATGAGACATAAGCGTGCTTTTTAACCGTTAGCGCGCCAATGCTTTTCCTTCCAGACGACTGTGTCGCTTGTTAGTATCCCAGTCGCCCAAGTATGGCTTGCAAGTTGCAATATTTAGCCTGGCACATTCACCTTGCCACAGAAGATTTATAAATTTCTCTCTAAGGGAGAGAGTCGACAGTATATCAAGAGAAACTTCCCAAGTCTCCTCGAGTTCCATAGCTGTTCTCACGAGTAAGTCAGCCTGCTCATTGCCGTAGATAAGACAATGACCAGGCAGCCTGATCAGCATGAAGGACTTGGGGCACGAATGCAATTTATTAACAATGCGTCCATGGATCTCATAACAATCCGTAGTGCAAGGGCTCATTCTGAATCGGAAAATATGATGGGTAATATAAGAGTCTGAAGCATAGTCTATGGCACTGTCAATCGCAAAAAGTTCGAAGGTAAACACAGATGCAAGAGTCGGCAACCGATGCCTTAGGGCACATTCAGTCGACCACACATTAGCACTCACACATCCACTCGACCAGGAGCCATTTGTGTACAAATGGTAGGACCCGAAATGACGTATGATGGTGTTATGAAACAAGTGGTGGACGTTTGCCTCTAGCACCTTGGTCTTCGGTGCTGGGAGCCATGAGACATCAGCTGTATAGCTGAGTGGCTCCCAAGGCGCTATACTTTTTGACACCAACTTGTCACTATCTTTGAGGTCCACACCAAGCTCCTGAGTCAGTAAGTGGAGGCGAAGGGCAAGTGGCCGACGAACCCCATGCATAACGTGTGGTATTAACGCACGGGGGTACATGCCACATTGCCAATATCACTTTTCCTAGATGTTCTTATCCCGTAGGACAGCTGCAGTGGTCGCAGCGAATACAGAGGAGAGGTACATTCGCCTCCACTTCCATTCGAGCTACACGTGTACACCTGACGGCTCCAAGATACATTCGCAAACATTTATTCTATAATACATGCAACCTCCTCAATGTGGCATTGGATGCTGATCCATACACCTGTGATTCATTGTTAAGCTTAGATATAATAAGGAAGTTTACACCATTAATAAAGTTTTCTGCCAGCACCACAAGTAGTACCGCAAGGTGCTTGAGGATATTTAATGGTTTATCACAACGAGTAAGTAAATTATTAACATGAAATTTGACGTTCAATCTGCAATCAAAGTTCAGACCCAAAAACTTTACAGAATTTTGAAAAGATACCGCATTATTATCCAAAATCAAAAGCAAGTTCGGAACATTACGATTAGTGAAAACTACGGCGACACACTTTGGGACGGAAAACTTAAATCCCCTCTGGTGGACAGAATCAAGGGCTGCTTGAATCCACCCAGCCGAAAGTTGTGCATTCCGTGAAGAGTGCCATTTTGCACAACTGTAAGCAGGCAGTAAGTACTTAAGATTCCTAGGAATGGGAGCTGATGAGAGAATATCATTGATCATAGTACTAAACACAGTGGGACTCAGCACACGTCTCTGAGGCACCTGGTCTTCTTGGTTTTATATATCTGATGTTACATTAAGGGACAATTTGACTGAGAAAATTCTGTCCGTTAAGAAACTGGAAATAAAAATAGGCAACTTACCTCTTAAACCATAGGCATACAGCTTCATTAAGATAGTGTTGCCAAGTCATGTCATAGGCTTTATGGATGTCCAAGAACACCTTTATCATGAACTCTTTATTGGCAGATGCCTCTGAAATACAATGCTCCAAATTCATTAATGATCTAGTGAACTCTTTATTTACGGAAGCCCCATTGTCGCTCATTTAACAAATTATTCGCCTCTAAAACAAAAAGAAGCCTATTCTTAACCATTCGTTCCATAATCTGGCATAGACAAGAAATCTCCATAACAGGACGAAATGGAGTGTGCTTCATAAGACGATGAGCCTGTTGGGTATCGGTATGTCGTGTGCAAAATACCCTGAGTTTGAGAGCGTTCGGGACGCCCAAAGCTCATTTTACAACGCTAACAGCTTAATCAAGTTGTCCTGATTAAGATGCTAGATCATACCATATGTGACAGTGTGTGGTCCAAGACTGGTGTTTTTACAGGATTTAAAGCCTAGGAACAGTTCATAATCTTGTAAACGCCTGGTTGTAAAGGGAATCTATGTCTTCTTTGGCAAAGTCTAATACTTGTTGCTCAGTCGTGAGTTTATGATGCTGAAAACGCTGGTCGTAAATGACTGAGCTACTGACTTAAGAAAAACTCCTCGCGTGGATGTTAACTACGTCCATGGGATTGTCATAGATGTTATTACTGACCTGTTGTGTGATCACAGGGATGTTAGGGCATTTATTATTTAATAATTTAATAGTGGATCAGACTTTGTTTAATGGAGTAAAACGATTCACTGTGGAGACAAAAGCCGCCAGGAGTCACTTTCCTTCTTTCTAATTATTCTCCTTACATCAGCCCATCCCTGTTTGAATGGTAAAAAGTTTTTCTCAGTAGGTTGACTAACAAAATTCCTGTATCTCCTATTGCGTTTCCTTATTGCTTGTCGGCAATCCAGTGTCCAACAGTGAGTTCTATGCTTCGCATAAAGTGTAGAAGTCTTGGGAAAAACAGCCTTAGTTGAGTGTGGAATGGAAGTGGTTAAATTTTGGACTTTTACATCTATGGTCTCCCCATATATATCTAATTATGCGATCCTTGAGAAGGATCCCCAGTCCGCTTTCTTATAGCTAAATCTGTGTGGTGGAGGGTCCGAAATAATGTCGCATGTTTGAGAAAGACAGATGGACAAATGATCCCTTGCCATGAAGTCGTCATAAGGGTCCCATGAGAAATCTTGATGTTTACCGGGAGAGGCCAGAGATAAATCAATAATCGAAAAGTTACCGGTCCGATCATCTACACTGGTCGCTCTACTATCGTTCAGAAGAAACAGGTTGGACTATTGGTATTAGGTCGGCTACTTGCTGCCCACGACCATCGATCCTCAAGCTAACCTATTGATAGTAATGTTCGTTAAATTTGCCCATCACTAAATTATTTCCAGGAAGGTAGTCAATCGTTTTTTGTCTCGTTTTCGTTTTGGTTTTTAAAGGCTGTAATGTGCTTGCCTGAGTCTGCCTTGGTCACCTAATGTCGGCTTTCTATGCTGCTCGATCTCTAGCAGCCTCCTATTCAGTCCCTTACCCTTGAGGTCACGCTCAATGACCATATCCCAGGTCTTCTTCGGTCTACCCTTCGCAACCATACCCTTAGTTAACACTTTTCATTTTCTGCACCCAGTAATCATCTTCCATCCTCCGCATGCCCAAATCACCTCAATCTACCCCTCCATATGACAACAGCAATACCGTACACTCCATTCCCATCCTACCTCTTAATTTTCCATCTTAAACCTAGCCCTCCCCCCCCCCACAGCCTCGCACTCAAGGACGTAATGCACATCCACCCAATCATTGTCATTTCTGTAGGTTTGGGCCTGCGAACATCCTCTTCCTTTACTGTCCAGTTCTCACTATCATACAGCATTACACTCTTGACACTCGCCGCATACAAAGATCCTATGGCACGGAGGGAGAGCCCTCTCAATATCAGGAAAGGCAAACAGCTCTCTGAACTTTTTCCAGTCACTCCTCACGCTAACCACAAAGCTAGATCCAGCCCCACCTGAAGCATTTAACAAGTCTCCCCAAAACAACACTGTTCCACACACTCGAGAGACTCACTAGCAAGTTCAGTTCTTTCACTCCTGACATTCTCTACATGCTCTCCCCGACACACAGCGCACATTGAGTCAGCATTATCTCACTGTCTACCTCTAATACCACTATGTGTCATATGCAACCACTTATCACAAACACTGCACAAGATGGAATTACTTCCCACGCCCTTGTGGCAAATCGCTCATTACCACTTTCCTTCTTCGTTGACAGTACCACGACCAGCCCTAGATACCATCATCTTCGTTTTATCTACATTTACTCTCAAACCCTTGTGTCCCATACTATCTATCCACTTCCTCAATCTTTCTTCTGCCTCCCTCTCATTCTTTGCAATCAACACCAAATATCTTTCCTCCGCTTCCCATTCATTCTCTGCAATCAACACCAAATCATCAGCATACAACATCTCCCGTGGGAGTCCATTTCTGAAATCACATGAGGGGACTTCAAGTACCATGATAAACAACAAGGGGCTCAAGACTGACCCGTGGACTGATCCCTGATGCACACTCATTCACAGAAAATTCATCACTCAAATCATCATTAACCCTTACCTGGGTGCAAGCACCCACATACACAGTCATAACCACCCTAACTAGCAACTCCTCGGTCCCAAGGTTTCTCATCGCCCACTTCACCACTTCCCTAGGGACTCTGTTAAAGACCTCCGCCAAGTCAACAGAAACAAAGTGTAGATCCCATTTCTTTCCAATGTATTCTTAATCAAGCTGCAGAACAATGAATATGGCATCAGTAGTCCTTTTGCGTGGCATGACCCAAACTGCATCACAGCAATGTTCACTCTTTCTCTGATCATATCTTCTAGAAATCTCTCCATTACCTTCATTATCTGGTCCGAAAGCTTTACACCTCTATAATTTCCTCTTCCTATGGCATCATCCTTTCCCTTGTACACATTTACAATCACACTCTTCAGCCAATCATCTGGGACAACACACTTATATATAATAGTATTTATCAAGACAGTAACTTACCACACACCTATATCTCCTGAGGCCTTCAGCATTTCAGCAGTCAACCCAGAAACACATGCTGCCTTCTCCACCTGCATCCTGTCTATTGCCTTACTCACAGTAGCAGTGTCAGTCAGGCCAAGGGCCAGACACTGGATCTGCTCGCTCCAAACCTTCCCTTTTTCAATCAAACTCTTCATTTAACAACCGGTTATAAGGCTCTCTCCAGGCGTCTTTAATATCCTCACTCTTCACCATTGTCTTTCCTTCATCGTTCTTCACACGCTAATCACCTGCGATATCCCTGTTTTCTCTCTTCATCTGATTTGCCTCCTTAAATATATTCTTACTTTCCACACTTTTCTAACTCTTGGCAGCCAAGTATTCCTCTTTGTTACAACCCCTTTTCCATTCATGGTAAAGCCTTCTTTTCTCCTTAACCGCAGCTTCTACACCCTCATCCCACCACTAAGTTACTCTATGCCTTGGGGGGGGGGGGGCTTGTCCATCCAAACACTGAATCGGTAACTTTTAGGAGATTGTTCTTGAGAGCTCTGTACTGTTCAGGAACACTTCTGTTAACGGCCTCCTGTTCAGCCACCACTCTACTCATCTCGCTATACTGTAGAAGGCATCCTTTACTTCTTAGTTTCCACTTCCATATTTTCCTCTAGGTGCATTGGTCCCCTTTTTCATCATCCGCACCTTATACACCATGTCACATATCACTAACCTGTGTTGCTGCACACACTCCTCGCTCCCTATAACTTTACCATCCCTCACTAACCTCCTATCAGCCCTGCTGACCAGGAAATAGTCTATCTGGCTGATATTTCCCCTAGATATGTATATAATGAACCTACTCTCTGTTTTCCTAAAATGTGTGTTGCACACAATCATGTTTGTTGCCTCCCCACACTCATGTATTCTTTCCTTTTCCCATTTGTTGTACCATATGCACATCCCCCATGTGCTTCTTCATATCCTTGAGTTGCTTCAAATACAAGACCACTCAAGTACTCTTCCAAGACTACAATCTCATAATCCCCCATACCACTTGCTACATATATCAAGCCCTCACAGCATCTATCCTGCTCTACCTCATCCAAGCCAGCCAGTGGAGCATACGCCGATATAAATGAAAACATTATCCCACAGACCAAAATGTTCACTACTATTATTCTTTCACTCACTTTCATTACATTCATGACATATTCCACCCATTTCTCCTGAACCAACACACCCACACCATCATATCCATCTGCCCTGCCCTGACAAAATATTTTGTACTGACAACCTCCCGGCAATCATCCCAGCTGATCCTCCCCTATATCTTACTTCCTACACATTCACCAACCTCTTACTCATCTCCTCACTTCCCCCGCTCTACCCTTCAAACTTTCCACCTTCCATGATGCCACTCCCCCCCCCCCCTTGGGTGATTTAATTTCTGCAGGTTTGCTCTGATTTTACTTCTTTTTTTCTATGATCGGTAAAAATAAAATAACGGGGAGAAACACACAACGGGCCCAGCCTACCTGCACAGTCCCAAGTCCAGGCATGAGATCAAGGACCCATAGCCCACCAGCCACGACCAGTGGCTGTGGCAGTCGCCTCTGGACACCCTGTCAGGACAGCTACAAAGACACTCTTCAAGGGAGCCTTGGTACTGTAACTGCCCCACCATTTTCAACCCACTGATCTGGCAGCCTCATGGGGCACTATTCCCAGGTTTGGGTCACTCTCTATTGGGCGAAAGTGGCAGCCTTGAAAACCTCAATGCCCTGTACCCTCTAGCACATATATGAGCCCCATTCCATGCAGACCACAATAGGTCCATCACTCGGTAGCGGTACGTTGTGTGATATGTAAAACGCATGAGATAGTTAGAGGAATGTGTTTGGCAGAGTACGCTGGTCTGCTATCCATGTTAGTGTCACAATGAAAAGGTCAGCTAAGGGGGATGGTCAGATATTCTGGTAGCTAGTGAAACATGAGCTCCAGCTCTCCATATCACCTTGATCCGCCGGTGCCACAACATCACAGTCAGTGGAGGTATGTGGTGGACAGAAGAGAGAGCAAATAGACAGATACGTGTTATCAAATTTTACTCTGCACACGACAGCTTCCAAAGTAAAATCTAAAACCACTTCCGTTAGTGGGTGTGATCTGAGTATGTATATGGCAATTCCATGACCATCATATCTTCTATACGAGTGGTAGTGATTGAACTGTGGAGGATCAGGGTGATCCACCAACTGCGTCTCCTGTAAGCAAATAAAGTCTGGCCTGTGTATTGATAGCAGGATTGTTATATTGCGTAATTTATTCCCAAGAGTCCTACAATATCTTTGTAGTTTAAGATTTACGAGGGGAGTGTGCTTAGTTTATTTTATGCTGCCCACCAACAGGCAAGCGACTACAGAGGGACCTTTCCCTGTGCTTGCAAACGGAAACCTCCATGTTCTCATCAATAACAAGGCTCCCAGATTCCCTCAAGGAAGAGCTTACCCTTCTCTCCCTCGCTGGAAAAGAAGCAGGAAGAACATGAGGACGTCACTAGTTCATAAGGGTTATCAGATTAATCTTACTAGACTTGTCGGACTTCGGTTTAGTCTTTACTGACTGAGAAGTAGCAACAGCCTGAGAGTATGAAGTAGTTGCAGGGATGTCAGTTAGAGAGTCGGAGGGTACAGGAGGCTGAGATGGAGAGGAAGAGTGAGTGGAATGAGCGACAGCGACAGGGTCAGTCTGTGTCTCGACAGAGCACATCACGGGACGGGACATCACCGCCGAAGCATTAGACCTATTCGGTTTGGGAGTTGCATGCAACGCCTTCATCTTTTCTCTAGCTTCGTAGTAGGAGATGACCTCTGTCGGCTTCACCATGCAGACCTGTTTCTCCTCCTTTCAATTGGGACAGTCTCTCGAAGAAGTGGAGCGAACACCCTTGCAATGAAAGCAACATACAGCCTCAGATGTGCAGTGTTCAGCATCAAGACCCTGTGCTGCACACTTGCCATACACTGACTGGGAAGCCCGACAAGTCTTACCATTATACCCCAAAATTTGGCATTGGGAACGACTAAGGGGATTAGGAATGTAAGGGATTACTTGAACAATTTCATAACCAATTTTGACAATCAGGTAAAGATACATTGTCGAATGTCAAGTTAACTGTTGCAGTCTTCGTCCTTTTACCTTCCGGGAACCGAGTCTTGCATCGATGACATACTGCTGAGCAAGTTCACGTATGATCTCGTCCTTTTCCATAACCATGAAGTCCCGACAGGTGATGAAACCTTTGCACCAGTGCATGAAATGTGGGATCCTTGGCTCAACATCATAACAGTGGAACTTGTGCAGTTTGTGCAAGTCCTTATTTTGGGAGGAGTTGACAATTTTTACTAAAAGGTCTCCATTAGTTCCACCTCACAGGCACAACCATCAATCATCTTCTTGATAAAGAAAGAATTGAGACTGCTCAAGGCAGTGGAACCGACAGCTTGAAGGGTGACAAATGAGACACTGTTACAGATTATGTCAAGCGGTGATCTAGTCTGGGGCCGTTCAGTCTGGGGGCGGTCAGTCTGTATGGCAGTTTTGAGTCCGTCAGGACCACCATCCCCCCTGAAGTGGGGAGAGGTGACAGGGGGGGTCCGCCATAATAACCTTTTTCCCCCTTGCGGGGGAAGTGGGAAGAATGAGAAAAAAAGAGGACAAAACAACGGTGTAAAACACCTAAGTCGGAGACTACCCTCTCAAACCACTCTCTGAAGGAAGCACCTGTGTCTATTAACACCACAGAGCGATCAGTGTGGGGAACACTTCACAGGTAAGTAAGCAAAAACTGTCTCGGTGTACTGGTACAGACACCTCTTGTACCATGCTATCTGGGAGGGAAGGAGAATGAGAACTAGCTAATCGTAATGTCATCAGAAGGGTGAAAAAAAATGCCGGTGGGCCAGCCCTAAAAAACTGGATAGTGCACACGAAAACACGTTTGCACTCCCCGCAACCATCCATGGAAGTCCCCGTTGAGCGAGTGAGGTGTCCTGGATCGGACAACTGCGTGTACTTGATCCTAATTGGATGTTATAATTGGGGTTTGGTCCGCCGTAAGTTTGGGAGAGCTTTGAGATCTTTTGCTTGTATACAGAGTTTGAGGTTTAGTTCTTTGATATACAGTGCTTCTAGTAAGGGGAGGCGTCTTACATCTTAATATATAGTTAACATTTCCGCATTTTCTTCCAATGTTCTCATTGTAAGGGCAATTTCCTATTCCTGTTTAAGGTGGTTTTAGGTGCTCCAGCTGAAAGATGTAACACGGGCGTAGAGACTATTTCATGGTCGGGCATAGAGACAATTTCATGGTCATCATGCCCATTTTGGCAGAGAGGAGGGTTTCGTAGTTCCCTCGTTCACAAGTAAACCTGCATACAACATCCGACCTCTGAAATATGTCTCTTCTGGTGGGGGCTGTCCCACAGCAGCAGGTGACCGGTCTTATTACTACTGTAGTATATTACCAGGTTAACTCTCTTCTCGAAGGAAGTATTAGAGAAAATAACATGCCCATATATACCGGTACCCTATCTATCTGTCTATCTATCTGTCTGTCTATCTATCTATCTATCTATCTATATGAATGTATATATATTGCAGGCTATATATTATGGATATATATGTACCGTATGTATATGTATGCATATATATATATGTACCGGTATATATATATATATATATATATATATATATATATATATATATATATATATATATATATATATATATGCTCCTCTCAAATAACTCATTTCCACAGCTCACACTCTTGACTTCTGTCCCTCCAACAAGGTCCAAGCTTCACTTCCATACATTATAGTTGGTATCACAATACTGTCATGTAATAACTGTTTCACTTCCATGCTCACTTCCCTGTTTCTTATCATTGCCTTCAAGGAACCAGCAACAGTGCATCCTTGTTGTACCTTTTCAAGCACTTCACCCTCTAAACTTCCATCCTTACTCATCACACTACCCAAGTACTTAAACGCACTCACATTTTCCAATTCCTTCTCATCCAACCTCACTGTACATTCACTGACTTCATCTCTCACGAAGACCACAACTTTACTCTTCCCTACATTCACCTTTAGATTCCGTTTCTTACATACTCTCCCAAACTCATCCACCAAGCCTTGCAGCTCCCCTTCGTCTTCACTTAACAACAGCATCATCTGCAAACAAAAGTACAGGAAATTTTCCAAACATTGCCCACTCTCACTAGGGCCACTACAACATCCACTGCCCTACCTTGTATCTCTTGTATAACCTCATCCATATACAGATTGAAAAACCATGGAGACATGACACATCTCTGTTTCAGTCCAACCTTTAAGTAGTAAAATTCACTCAGTTCACTATCCACACGCACTGCAGCCTATGCACCCTCATACATACTCTTCACGGCATTCAGCAACTTTGCATCAACTCCATATATTCTTAATACTTTCCACAATCCTTGTCTATCCACCCTGTCATATGCTTTCTCCAAATCCTTGAAGGCCGCATACAACTTTCCCTTCTCTAGAAACTTTTCCACTAAAGATCTGAGAATGAATATCTGATCTACACAACCTCTTCCCTTCCTGAAACCTCCCTGTTCTTCTCCAACTAATTCCTCTTATTTCCCTAACTCTGTGAATAAGTATCCTACCATATACTTTTCCTGTTACAATAAGAAGACAAATGCCCCTGTGATTACCCCATACTTCTTTTTCCCCTTTTCTTTTGTACAGGGGAATAATTATACCTGACTTTCAATCATCCGGGACTCTACCTTCCTCCCACTCCAATCTGCACATCTTCCACATCCATTCCACTACCATCTCCCCCCCCTTGCTTCAGCATTTCACCACACACTCCATCAATTCCTGGGGCTTCCCCATTTTAACTTTCTTCATCGCTTCCACAACTTCCATTCTACTGATTTCTTCTCTCTTCTCACATCCCTCCGTCTCCAAGCCATTCCCCAGCCCCTTATACTAGCATTACTTTCATCCTCTACGTTCAACAGCTCGTTTAAGCGTTCTCTCCATCTTCTTTTTTCTCCCTTCTCCACTAGTAATCTACCATTTTTATGTCATTCCCCAACTAACTTCTCTCTCTCTCTCTCTCTCTCTCTCTCTCTCTCTCTCTCTCTCTCTCTTTCTGCATGCTTATATATGTACAGTCGGCCACAATGAGAGGGATACACTTTTTCCAAGGTTGTGGAAACTTACGACTTACGGGAACCCCTACTAGGACGTAGCATTTTTTTTTTTTTAATGAATGAAGTTCCAACCATTCTTTAGGTGGGCTTGTAACAGATGGTGATTGGCACACAGGTGCCTGCTTCTGCTATATATTTTACCCACGGCATCATGAATGTGCCTCCATTCCAAAGTTTACTGTATGTGTGTGGTCTAACACTGAATTACTGACTGCAAATTATGAAATGGATTCAACGGAAATTTTTGTATGTGATGTAACAAGCTCAGCACTGAATAGAATAATCGTTGGCACCTGCAACACCTGTCACATAAGCTGATGATCAGCAGCTCAGAGAATGAAGTCTCGAGCACAGTATAGTTGCAAAATTAATAATTACGTTAGTCCCTCATTGCAAATTCCGGGGAGATTTTGCAGGAGGTGACATGCAGCCGTTAGGAAAAATAACTGAACCACATATATTCCTTCCGGGAGACCACATGCAACGTAGGTCAGAAGAAAACCTCGACGAGACATGCTGATGGTGCATAAAGAGTGCGCATAGACGTCTACAGAGATACATACAAACACAGAATCATATAAACACGTTTCTCTCGAATTTATCCATAATAGTCCTTAGATAGAATTATTTTAAGTAAAACTATGTGCTAGCCTTAGGCATTAATGTATCCTTAAATAAATGTTACATTGTAATACAGTAAGTGAAGACATCTTGACCTGTATTTCTGTCGGTTAAGTATTATGTGGTACTCTGTTGAGTGTAGCAGGCAGATGTTACTCAATATTCTGTCTAGCTTATTTAAATGATATTATGTCGGCAGTCCATTCCTTCGCCTTCTATGTTATCCTCTGTTTTCTGTACACAAACATTCTAATATTCCGCTCACTCTTCACACTCTGCTCGGCACCATAGACCATTTATTCGCCCTGCTTGACTTTCAAGATGCTGCAACGTTTCATTAGAATAGGATATTGTATATTAATTTTCCTGTCCCATTTGTATTGATTTTGTTTTTGTTATATTTATACAATTTATCTGGCCGTAGGGAGTGGCGCTCTTAGCTGAGAGGAGAGGGTATCCCTGTCATCTACCGTGATGTTTTTTTTTTTTTTAATCAGACTAACATCTGTGAACGGGTTTTGTATTACTTTGTGTGTGTGTGCGTGCGTGCGTGTGTGTGCGTGCGTGTGTGTGTGTGTGTGTGTGTGTGTGTGTGTGTGTGTGTGTGTGTGTGTGTGTGTGTGTGTGTGTGTGTGTGTGTGTGTGTGTGTGTGTGTGTGTGATGGAGAATGTCTGGTAGTCGCATTTTCCTTTGGTCAGTTTGCAAGTCTGAAACACCTTGATTTATGAAATAAATTGGAACTCGAAATATTATGTAGGGTCCTAAATTTCGCATCACAGTATCATCCTTCCAGCAACTGTTTTGAATCTTGCCATGCACCCTTAGATGTAAAACTCCTTATGCTTTTCAAGACCCTGTCAGGAATACACAATGCGACTTTAGATAAATGTACCTGTGATGCATGCATAATGCTATGTTAGGCCCCCACTTGTCCAGTCTTATCCCCACACTTTTTGATGTCGTTTCCATAGTGTCAGGACTCCATATTATAAATACAATTCATTATAGAAGACATGATAGACAGATAGATAGACAGAGCACCAGGCAAGCCTGGGAACGGGATATGAGCTTGCAACTCTAAGTGAAGGAATGTTGAAAATACACAGGAAGCAGCAAGTCAGGGAATGAGATAGGTAGTGTGTCAGCGAGATAGGCACACCATCAACGCATCGTGACCATACACACACATATGCATATACTTACACACAGGCCTCTAGAAACTTTACATCAGTTTATTCCACGTGACACAACCCCTGCTAAAATGAGAATGTAGGATTTTCAGGTCAGAAGGAGACAGGCCATAGAACCGACAGGTAGTAGGGAGAAGGAGCCTAGCAACATGGGCGAGAGGGTGGAAGAGAGAGAGAGAGAGAGAGAGAGAGGAGGTAGCTCATGGGACTCTATACTTCACTTGTGTGTGAGAGACTTTGTTAATATTTCCAAGACATATAAAAATAGTCCCATACTAATCTCTACCTCTCCTGTCATTGGATGACAATAGGAATTAAGATTATCTACTTACAAAACTATTCACGTATAACAACCGCTCGTCCACATATCTAATATATGTCTAACTGATCTACAAAACTTCACTACAAGTTTCTACAAATTATATTGTAAGATATGGCGGCAGTGAACGTCTACGAATCTACAGTGAATTTCTACAAAAGCAGGCGAGACTCTAACCAAGATTAGCTTCAGTTCTACAGTGAATTCCTACAAAATACAAGCTACAAGCCTACAAGTCTACAAGCCTACGAGTCTACAAGCCTACGAGTCTACAAGCCTACGAGCCTACAAGCCTACGAGTCTGTGAGTCTACAAGCCTACAAGCCTACGAGTCTACAAGCCTACGAGCCTACGAGTCTACGAGTGTACAGTTGATTCTGCATTATCAAGATTGAAAAAAAAAAAAACTCTTACAACCAACAACTCACAACCAGCTCCTGACAGGATTCTCTCCAACCCCCCCTCCGTCTCCCCGATCATCATGCTGATTTAGAGGTGAAGAGGTCACACGACACCTTGCCAGTAGTTTAACAAAATACTGATACAAAATATCTTCCAATTTCTATGATGAACCAACCAACTACAACAATCTACGATCAACTACAAGTAACAACTCTATGACTTGTCTGTATAATCTTCTACACTCACCTACAAGTAGCGGCAGTCTTCATCCCACAACGAGTAAATCACAAGAGGAAAGGACAGAGAATACATCGAGGAAAAGAAAAAAAAAAATGAAGAGTGAGACACGACTCACAACTCACAACCATCTGACCTCACCCTCCTTTCTCTCCTACCGTCCCCCAACCTCCACCGCTGATGCAGGGGTGAAGAGGTCAAGACAACGAAACAAATACCAAGCCCATATTCACAACTCATCTTACTCACTCATCTTCACTCAAGTTACTCATCGCTACTCATTTACTCACCACAGCTACCAGTGTGGGAAGTCGACGTCACCATACGTATCAACGTGTGTCTGACACCCCACAACACGTCAATCAACCCGTGAAGAACAACGCTATCACCACGTGCAACACCACTCACACCATTCCCACCACGGAAAAAACTAGTGAGTTACTTATACTTCATTTATACAATACACAGTGATAGACAAAAAAACTTCTGTACAAACATATAAAACGTGCTGTATAATTACAACTTAAATACATATACCTAATTCAATTATCTTCATAATTCAATCATTAAATACTTGCACCAACAATAAATATTCTACACTGTATATATTCACTCATTTATTATAGCATTTATTTACTACCAACGAGTGTTACCATTTATACCTACATAAAATACGTGTTTCATACATACAGCTATACATTATTACACCTACAAAGTAATAAAGAAAATATACCATCACAGTTACTCAGTGAGCGATTAAAAGAACTGTATTAAACATTTATTAACGTTACCTAGTGGAAAGAGACAAATTACGTTACAAGGAAAACCAGAAAAAAAATGGCCAGCACAAATGATGTTAGCAAGAATGAACAACATCTTCCACACAATCGTGAAGACAAAGATTTCCACACAGTGCTGACATATATTGCCCACGATAGGTACAAGTGAACGAGAAGTCAGTGTATATAGTTAATACTGTATATAGTGTATATATATATATATATATATATATATATATATATATATATATATATATATATATATATATAAAAATAACAAAATGTAGGGCTATATAATATCATTTTCAGTAATATCTGTGCAATATAAACTAAACCTTTAAAAAGGGTCCCAAGGAAATTAGCCAGCAATTATGCAACCTCGGACAACACAGAAAAAGCGTAGACAAACGAAGAAAAACAAACTATAGAAAATCGACGCATACAAAAAAAAAGAAAGAAATACAGTAAAATCACATAACAAACAAATGAAAATAAGCATAAGTGTTACTACAAATGCCAAAATACCACATAAACTACAAACAAAAAGCAAATTGTTTTCTCCACAAGCTAGTGGCATGGCACATGGGATCGAGCAATGTCAGGACTGCAATTATTACAGTTATGTAACTATACGCGATACGTAACAATTATTTAACGACAAACGATATGTAACAATTATGTAACGACAAACGATTGCATTATGTTTCACTTGCTACAATTATGTAACTACAGACAATATGTAACAATTATGTAACAGTTGCATTAACAAGATGTAACTTTTATGTAACTTTACCTACAATTATAAGGCCAACACAATTATGTAACAGTTGCATTAACAAAATGTAACTACAATTATAAGGCCAACACAATTATGCAGTACTCCAATATTATGTAACAAGTCATACAATGTTACAATTATTACTATAATATTACTCCAATATCATGTAACAAGTCATACAATGTTACAATTATTACTACAATGTTACTACAATATTATGTAACAAGTCATATAATGTTACAGTTATTACTACAACGTTATTACAATATTATGTAACAAGTCATACAATTTTACCACAATTCTGTATTACCAGAATCATCATACAAGTTAGGTGAAATATTAGACATTAGTAAAGGGACAACTCTATATGTAATGTAATGACCTATCAGTATTACCATTGCACAGTTATATTTGTATGTCTGTTATACATACACATCTTACAAAATGTCATACGATAACCAATTTAATCATATTGTTTTTGTTCAATTATGTATACAACTTGTTTAACATATAATATTACTGAACCATTACAATATTAACATGAATATTATATGTATACAATATTATAATCAATATTATGTACTAATAGATTAGCATATGTCAATAATGATTGCTGTCGGAGGACCTCCAGTGGCGTGACCGAGCGATGTCAGGACTCCATATTATAAATATAATTCATTATAGAAAACATGATAGATAGATAGATAGACAGAGCACCAGGCAAGCCTGGGAACGAGATATGAGCTTGCAACTCTAAGTGAAGGAATGTTGACAATACACAGGAAGCAGCAAGTCAGGGGATGAGATAGGTAGTGTGTCAGCGAGATAGGCACATCATCAACGCATCATGACCATACACACACATGTGCATATACTCACACACAGGCTTCTAGAAACTTCACATCAGTTTATTCCACGTGACACAACCCCTGCTAAAATGAGAATGTACGATTTTCAGGTCAGAAGGAGACAAGCCATAGAACCAACAGGCAGTGGGGAGAAGGAGCCTAGCAACATGGGCGAGAGGGTGGAAGAGAGAGAGAGAGAGAGAGAGAGAGAGGAGGTAGCTCGCGGGACTCTATACTTCACTTGTGTGTGAGAGACTTTGTTCATATTTCCAAGACATATAAAAATAGTCCCATACTAATCTTTACCTCTCCTGTCATTGCATGACAATGGGAATTAAGATTACTTACAAAACTACTCACGTATAACAACCGCTCGTCCACGAGTCTAATATATGTCTAACTGACCTACAAAACTTCACTACATGTTTCTACAAATTATATATACATAATGGGAACAGGAAACATCATGCCATGGTTAGTCATAAGGAAACTCTGATTAGTGATTCTCAGTACACTCACGTTATTAATTGTTTAAGTTTAAAAATTTATTATACCAAAATACATATAACAGAAATACTGATCTGCTCTCTTCATGAATCATATAAATTTAATGGAAACTGATATGATGCGTCATCAACTGAGATGTGATTAGCCTGGTGCTGGAGGGTCGCCACACAATCCTGGCTCACCACGGCACAGCAGCACCTCCAGAAACTTCATGGATCCTCAAGCTAGCTTTGAAGGGAAGAGTAGTAGGCATGAAGGAAAGTGATTTATCTCCTACCCAAACTGCAAGGGAACTGGGAATTACTCGTCGTAAGATGTAGCGATGTATAAGGTGGGAGGAAGAAGGCAACCTAAAAGACAGGCCAAGACCTGGAATCGCTTGGAACATAACTTCTGAGGGCGACCAGAGAATATATGCAGCCATCAGCAACAACCCGTTCACCAACGTAGTAGCAGTATGAGACCAGCTAAATCTTCGAATGTCGTCAGAGACTGCGAGAAGAAGAATGCATGAGATGGGGTATCACTATCGGACACTTGCCACAAAGCCGAAGTTGACTGACTGACATACCGACTATGTCTTCAATTCGCACAGGAACACGTGAACTCCGGACCTGACTTCTGAGGGACAGTCATATTCTCTGATGAGAAGTCTTTCTCTTCTACATCACATGGGAGACTTCACTGCTGGAGAGGGGACAGCACAAGGTATCCATTTATAAATATATTTACTGATTTGTCAGCATATCAGCAATAAATGTTACTTGCTGTACCAGCACCCTTTGTCAGCGTTTTCCAAGTAATTATTGTTGACGTATGACAGAACACAGTATTAAAGAAATATAGGTCAACACATTCCCAGTATTATTGGTGTTAACACATTCACCACATTTACAATATTGACCCATTATAGAGGTAGCTGCCTTTACTGGGAGGGGTAGCGCTCTCTAACTCTGGTAGGGTAATATGATCTACCTAGGTCTAGCTTGGAGGAATAATCCCTTACTGACCTGTTATGTCGGCACATTCACAGTATTACTTACCTGTTATGTCAAAACATTCAAAGTATCACTGACTTGTCGCCACATACTTTCAGAATTATTGACCCGTTGTAAGTCATTACATCCACATAATTGGGTAAATACATTCACTGTATCAGTATACACTCTATCCATCTATAAATATTGGACATTTCAAACCTGAAATAGGTGAACACAAACAATTTGCCTCCATGTCACCCAGTTCGTCTCTGCTATATCAGGGAGTATCCCATCCATCTCACACCGCTTTTATTCATATACCTCCTCTCCATCCTTCCTCCCCCCCTCTCCACTCTCCTTCCTCCTCACTCATATACTTATCTCCATGGTCTCCCCCTTCCTCCACTCCCCTTACTCCTCACATACTTAGTCAGTCTCGTCTCTCTCTAGTATCGCCCCATGGCTAAATCATCTTGGTGTAAAGTAACACTTTCCAGCACATTCACGTCAGCACTACAACGTTCGGTCACATCTTTTTCTACACTCTACCTACTACACACACACACACACACTCTCTCTCTCTCTCTCTCCTGCTGCCTTTGCCTCAGCGCGTAATTGCAGCACATGTTTATATAGTAGGATAACCTAATACCACTCTACCCATTCAACACTTTGTCTTTCCAGTGCTATCGGATTTTTCTGAACAGTATTTCTTTTCTCACAGGTATACAAAACAAAACATATACGAGGAAACAAGAAGTGGCCACGCTATTTGTAACGTTTGGGTTGGGTCTGGCTGTATGATGTTGGGGAAGTAACAAGGATCGAGGGAAGATGCAACATGGATCAATACTTGGAGATACTGGAGGAAGTAATGCCACTCATTGTGCGGGCTTATTCCTGGGAGAGTACTTTTCATGCAGGACAACTGCCCACTTCATACCGACAGAACCGTTAGAGGATGGTTTGAGGAACAGCCAGACATTCAGCTACTGGACTGGTCCAGCAACAGTTATGATCTCAGCCCCATTGAAAATATCTGGGCATATATCGTGAACGTGTGGGAGACTGCACAGGAAAGGACATCACAATAGTTAATGAATCACGTGATGAACGAGTGGAAAGTGATGAGAAGGAAGCCGTAGTTCGGATATAACCACGTTGCCTCCTTACCACAACGGCTGCAGACTGCAGAGCGCCATCGAGAACCAAGCTGGATAGACACGGTACTAGGCAACACGTCGGGGTTGCCTGTCGGGTCCATAGTTCATGTCTCCTTGAATACCTTCTTCCTCCCTATATGGAAGTGAGAAGCACGAGAGAGTTGCTTCGGGGAATGGCCCACGCAGTGTCCCTGTCTCTCTTGCGTACCATACTATCCCTTGCAGGCAACAAACAGGCATTTAGTGCGTGTGTGCAAGCATGCGTGCGTGCGTGTGTGCGTGCGTGCGTGCTTGTGTGTGTGTGTGTGTGTGTGTGTGTGTGTGTGTGTGTGTGTGTGTGTGTGTGTGTGTGTGTGTGTGTGTGTGTGTGTGTGTGTGTGTGTGTGTGTGTGTGAGGCAAATGCTAAACTTATTATCTGAATGAAATACACTGTAACATACAAAACATATCTTTTTACAAACGTAATAGTTTACTTTGTTGTCTGTGGATATAGTTTGCTACATCCTATTTACAGAATACAGTAGTTGCTAACAGTGGTTATTACTTCAAAGAAAGAAGACAAGAATATTTGGGCACTGTAGCCAACTAAAAAGTTTCGTGACTGATACTAGGTTTCGGTTTATTATAGAATCGTTCAGATTACTAATTAGTTCATTTTAAAAAAGTCCCCCATTCTACAAAATCTGTCCACTCTGTTAAATTTGGGAAAAGAGTATAATCATGATAGGGATGAAAGAAAAAAAAGTAGTTACCATACTCTTTATGATCGTATATGTTGCTGCGATTATTTGATTATTTCATTATGCATAGTATTACTATGTGAACGGTGACTCATAAAAAGGACATAATAACTCGGGTGTTGAGGTCCTCTGCCCAACACCTAACATTTTGCACACACACACACACACACACACACACACACACACACACACACACACACACACACACACAGTTACCATATCCAGTCTGATAGTATATGTTGCTGCAATTATTTGAGTATAGTATTACTGTGCGAACGGTGGCTCATAAAACGGACATATTTAATAACTCGAGTGTTGAGGTCCTCTGCCCAAAACCTTACATTTTGCACACACACACACACACACACACACACACACACACACACACACACACACACACACACACAGCAATACACGTTCACAGGTGTTAGTCTATTTTCATAGTAATTCATTAATGATAGAAGACAAGGAGATCTTCACTAATCCGCTATGAAAGCCTCTCCCTACAACTTATCAAACAACCTTAATATGGCAAGAATTAATCAATACTGCAAAAATAACTGGATGGCAGACACACAATATGTAATCCATCGAGGAGCTGAGGCGTCATGAGAGGTAAACAGGGCAGATAATGGTATAAGAGTGCCGAGCAGAGTAAAACGATTATTATAAAGTAGGAGTAAACAAAGGATAATAGAGAGGACGAAGGAGGAGTGGCCTGCAAACGTATTATTAATCAAATAAGACAGACAGAGTATAGCATACTTGACCGTGACATTCAACAAAATATTGCATAATACTTGACAGGAGTAGACTGTAGCACAAGTCGTGCAGGGCAGTACTACCCAGGTGGATGGAAAGCTGATGACAGGGAGAGCTGGAGCTCCTGTTTCATCAGCCCTCAGGACTAGTTCCTGACCATCCCCCTTTGCTGAACTTTTTCAGTGTCTCAGTAAAACAGAGAGTAGGCCAGCATGGTCTCCAAGACAAGTTTCTCTATCTACACCAAACTACATGCACAGTACACTGTTCACTTCCTTTTCAAAAAAAAAAAAAAAAAAAAAATCATGGCTACCCAACACTCAGCCTCGGAGTCCTGGGGGGGGGGGAGGACACCATAAATGCCCCCACCTTCCGCCCCTTTCCAGGTGACGACTCGAGCTACCTGGAACCACTGTCTGACTCACTTCTTCATTTCTGCAACATTCGCGGACTTTCCTCTAACTTTCTCTTTGTTGAGCACCACTACTCCTCCTCTAAACCTCACCTTCTCTTTCTAACTGAGACTCAGCAGTCTGAGGCAACTGACACCAAACCCTTTTCTGTATCCTCCTACTTTCTCTTTACTCACTTCAAAGCCAAAGGTGGATGTTGTGTATATATACGCAACGTCTTATGTTGCTCTAGTGTTCCTGAGCTCGATTCTTCTGTATTCTCTACACTCTGGCTTTGGCTTTCCTGTCATTCTCTGACTAAATATATCTGTGCTGTTTACTTGTCCCCTAATTCTACTGACTATCAAAAATTCTTCGACTATCGTACTTCTACAATGGAACACATTCTATCCATTTCTCCTTTCTCTGAAATCTCCATTTTAGGAGATTTCAATGTTCACCACCACCTTTGGCTTGTGAACAACCTTACATCTTTTCTATCCTTAATGACCTAGAGCAGCTTGTACAACATCCTACCCATATCCCAGACCGCCCTGGAGAGAGCTCCACCGTACTTGACCTCTTCCTTACAACTAATCCTTCTGCTTACACTGTTAATCTTTTCTCTCCGTTGGGCTCCTTCGATCACAACCTTATCACTTTAACCTGTCCTTTCGCTCTGGTACAGCCTGAGGACCCTCCAATGAAACGTCATCTGTGGCACTTTGGTGCTGCAGATTGGGAGGCCCTCAGACAGTACTTCTGAGTGTGCTTTGCACATTACGGAGGTTATTCTTTCGGGCATGGAAGCATACATTCCTTTCTGATATCCTTTGCTTAACGCAAGAAAGCCTTGGTTTAATCACGTTTGTTCTAATGCCGTCCGCAACAAGGAGAGGGCCTATAAAAGGTACCAGAGCCAACTCACGCCTGAATCACATCATCTTTACGTTTCTGCCCGGAAATAGTGCTAAGTCTGTTCGTTGCTCTGCAAAAAATAATTTCATCCGTGTTAAATGCTCCCAACTCTCCAACTCAAATTCTTCCCGCTCCTTCTGGCACCTTGCCAAAAACCTTTATAAAAACTTTACCTCATCATCTTTCCCTCCACTTTTCTACTCTGATGGTTCTGTAGCTATTTCTTCTACTGATAAAGCAGATCTCTTCACTCAGACTTTCTCCTCCAATTCCACCTTAGATGATTCTGGTGCTGTTCCTCCATCACTTCCCCTTTCTGACTTCCTCATGGCTGACATTAAAATTTCTTCAGTTGATGTATTTTCTGCCATCACAGGCCTCAATACTAACAAGGCATATGGGCCTGATGGAGTCCCTCTTGTTGTTCTCAAGAAGTGTGCTTCTGTGCTTACACCCTGCCTAGACAAACTCTTTCTCCTTTGTCTGTCATCTTGTACCTTTCCTTTTTGCTGGAAGTTTGCTATTATTCAGCCGGTCCCAAAGAAGGGTGACCATTCCCAACGCTCTAACTATCGTCCAGTCGCTTTAACATCCTGTATCTCAAAAGTTTTCGAGTCAGTTCTTAATAGAAAAATTTTAAAGCATCTTTCTTATCACAATCTTCTTTCTGATCATCAGTAAGGGTTCCGTCAGGGACACTTCTTATAGTAGAGTAAGTCGTTCTTTCTGTTGTTCAGAGCAGGAGTGTCAACTCTTTGTCCCCTATGGCTTCATTTGCGCATCCTTCTTACAAGTTGTATCAAGCTCTGCCGGCCCCTGTATAATGAGCTCAGTCTCTACATTAATTGCCACTTAGATCTACTCATTTTGTTCACATCTCTGTCCTCCCCTTTATAGTGTATTATTATTGTGAGTGCTCAGGAAGTCTCCAGCCATCTAGCTGCTGTATAATTTGAATATAAGTGTTGTTACCATTTTTCTTGTACTGTATCGCCTAAGGTGTTAATTCGTAGGCCTGGTAAGGTTTTTTGTGATTCATGTAGAGTTTTTGATGTCAGCCAATATTAATAATATTTTGTATGTAATAATATATTTTGCTTTAACTGAGCATTACCCGGTTTTCTCATTTATCAGGGCTGACTTAGTTAAATTTACTCTTGCTAAATTCATGTTAATAGAGGCTATTGCAGTTAACCATATATGTAACCTGTTTTGCCATTACATTATCCTTATGAGTCCTGAATGTTTACTTGTTAGTTTGAGCATTAATCTTTAACTTGTAATTTTACCTAAGTGTTTTGTTTTGAACCTGTAACTTTGCGGGACAGTAGTGATTTTAGTATTCGCACTTGAAGTGTTCATTATCTCTCTCTGTTCCGTAACAATATATATATATATATATATATATATATATATATATATATATATATATATATATATCCTTTCCCACCCTAGGGCAGGGTGAGGAGTAGCAATGTCCAGACAGCCCAAATTTGCCCAACCCAATGGGCCACGCTTCCATTCATTCATCATTGAAGCCCCTGGAATCCTGGCTCTATCGGATACGCCAAAAACATTCACCATTTCTGTAGCTTCACTTAAACGTATCCGATAGAGTCAATCTGGACGCTGTCACGTTAAAAAGGGTGCCAAAATCCCTGATCATGCACTTCTCACAAGATTCACCCAGCCAGCTCGATCTCTTGTCATTTCCCTAACCTCACCGACTTCCAAACCTCTCTTCCTCAGACACTCATCCACTATATGTCTCCACCTTCTCCTTGGCCTGCCTCGCCTCTTCCCTCCTTCAACTTCGCTCTGATATACTTTTTCCACCACTGTATTGTTATCCATTCTCTACATATGACCATTCCATCTCAGTACACTCTCCTCGATTCTGGTGTCCACCGACTTCCTCACTCCACACCTTTCACGAATCACATTATTTCGTATCCTATCCACCCTCTGTACTCCACATACATTCCTCAGCAGTCCCATCTCCACCGCCCTTACTTTTGACTTTTCATTTTCATGCCACACCATAGTCTCACATTCATATGTTAAAGTTGGCACTAACACTCCCGCATGTAAGCCTCGTGCAGCTGCAACATTCAGGTCTTTGTTTTTTATTAACCCCTTAACCACGGGGCGTCACTTTCGTGACGCTCGGCTACAATGGATCATACCGCGGGGCGTCACTTTTGTGATTCTGTGTTATTTTGAATTATCCCGGGCTCTCAAGTGGTGGCTTGTATCATATATCAGTACTGCCAATGTCCAACACTAGTCAGCACTCCAAATCTCATCTGTACTCCCATCCATTGTTGACATTTTAGCTATTTTAACCCCTTCCTGACTCCCCTCCCTACCTGCCCTCCATTACCCTCTCCTCTCACCTCCCACGCCGCGCTGCGCTACGGAAATTTCCCCCTTCTCTTTCCACAGATTTCATCCATTGAAATAAGCCCTATGCCCTATATTTTTACCCAATAATATATACCAAAAAAAAAGGTAAGTGATAGTGTTATACTCCAGAAATTGCCTAATTATCACCTGACAACACCTCACGTGCATTCATTCGCTACATTACCACGGTAATTTCCCCTTTGATTTATGCCTTGTAATCGATGTCTGTAATAAAAATATATATCAGAAAGGAAGGGAGAATCCTAATTGACATTTACAGTCACCTGGAACTACCTATTTCTATATTTATTGCCGAGATTTTCTACCTATAAAAAATTAGCATGTAAGTTAGCAGCAGTAAGCCTAAAGTGTCATTGTCAACCCTTCCCTTCTCAGATAATTTACCCCCTTCTTGACTCCTCCCTACTTGCCCTCCATTACCCTCTCCTCTCACCTCTCACGCCGCGCTGCGCTACGGAAATTTCCCTCTTCTTTTTCCACAGATTTCATCCATTGAAATAAGCCCTATGCCCAATATTTTTACCCAATAATATATACCAAAAAAAAAAATAGGTAAGTGATAGTGTTATACTCCTGAAATTGCCCAATTATCACCTGACAAAACCTCACGTGCATTCATTCGCTACATTATCACGGTAATTTCCCCTTTGATTTATGCCTTGTAATCGATGTCTGTAATAAAAATATATATCAGAAAGGAAGGGAGAATCCTAATTGACATTTACTTTCACCTGGAAGTACCTATTTCTTTATTTATTGCCGAGATTTTCTACCTATAAAAAATTAGCCTGTAAGTTAGCAGCAGTCAGCCTAAAGTGTCATTGTCAACCCTTCCCTTCTCAGATAAGCCGTGGCATTTAGTTCCTTGTCCTCCACTGCAGAGACAACATGTCGCACTCGCGCCCCGCCATTCCTGCCGCTTCTGCGCCCATTGCAAAGGGCCCCGTGACCTCTACCCCCAAGAAAAGTGTTGAGGCAAGCAGGAAAGGCCTCAGTGACTCTGCAGTGGCACGAGAACTTGCTGAATTGTCGATGATAATAATGGACAGCGATTTTGACGATTCCGGTGAATCGTGTGATGAGCCGGGTGAACTTATCGCGCCAGAAACAGCGACAACAAGTGCTCCTACCAGTGAATCTGTCTGTAGCTCCAAGGGAAAGGAGCCTTTAGTGCAGGAAGGAAAAGAATTTGGGAAGGGAGTGAAAAGGCGGCGTGTTAGCCCCGGAACAATGCCCCCACGTGACCCAGCCCGCCATGAGTCACGAGATCATTCACCTCCCCGTTCCCCAAGCCCCGCTTTACTCATCTCGTCATCATCGTCGGCTGAGTTATCTCTGGAGTCTTCGTCGTCGGAGTCACCACCAGCATCAACAGTGAAGGCCGGCCATAGAGGTAGAGGTAGATCTAAGAGAGTGAGAAGTAGTGTAGCTAGTAGGGTAAGGGCTGCTAGTGCTGTACGGCAACCTAGGGTCAGTGCGAGTGACCTTGACCGAGATAAGCCTCCCTCTCAGCCAACCTCCACCACCACCACCACCACCATCCCTCCACCGCCACGCCAGGGAATCCTGGACGCCTTCGCGTGGACGGAAGGGTCAGATTTTGTCCCCGAAAACCTGGTTTTCGATGAGAGCTCGTCAGGAGTTCAGCCTGCCTTCACTATGGACGAAAATGCTGAGTGTGTCGACTACCTTTTGGCCTTCCTAGATGACGAAGTCATGCAGCACATATGTGATGAGACTAACAGGTTCGAATCACAACGTGCTGCTAGTGGTACAGGTGCAGCCAAGATGCAACAGTGGACCATGCTGGGAGTGCAGGAGCTCTATGTGTTCTTTGCCCTCATGCTTCTTATGCCACACTCCAAGAAGCATGAGTTGGAAGAATACTGGTCCATGGACCCCTTACTACCCTCACCGACCTTCAACAAGTACATGGCCAGAGATCGCTTCCGGAACATCATGGGAAACCTGCACTTTGCCGATAATGATGTACCTTCCCAAACCGACCCACTCTGGAAGATCCGGGAGATTCTGAACAGAATGAAGGATAAGTTCATGTCATTCTTCCACCCATTTCAGAAGGTTGTCATTGATGAGTCCTTGGTTCTGTTCAGAGGACGTCTTCGGTTTGTCCAGTACATTCCAAGCAAATGCCATCGCTTTGGAATTAAGTTCTTTGTACTGTGCGACTGTAAGACGGGGTACATCCTTGACTTCGTCATATATTCAGCCAGCACTGTCGATCTCGATAAAACACACCCCCTTGGCTTCTCAGGCTATGTAGTGAAAGTGCTCCTAGAAAAGTATTTTGGTGGGAATCATGTGCTGTATACAGACAACTACTATACAGCACCGAAACTTGCCAAATACCTTTCTGAGCACGGCATTGGCTCCTGCGGCACTGTCAAAAGTAATCGTGCCAACTTCCCCAAATTCCCAGAGGCAGGAAACTCGCAGCAAGGAGACGTGCACCTACGCAAGTCTGAGAAGATGCTGGCAATACGGTGGCATGACAAGAGAGTCGTGCACATGCTCACCACCGTACATAAGGGGGAGATGAGAGACAGTGGGAAGGTCGACCGTAGGACAGGCGAACCTGTGATGAAACCTGATGCTGTGTTGGACTATAATATAAACATGCGGCTGGTGGACAAGTCCGACATGATGATTGGTGAGATCGACTGCCTCAGGAAGAATACTAGGTGGTACAGGAAAGTTTTTCTGCATCTCATAGATATGACGATGCTGAACGCCTTCATCCTGTACAAGATGAAGGTAAAGCCACCCAAGTCCTTCTTCCTGAGGTTGTTCGCCAGGACTTGTGTCCAGCAGCTGCTGGAAAAATATGGTAAGGTGCAAGCAGCAACTCCAAGGCGCCATCCAGTTACACTTCCCGACCGACTTGAGCAGAGGGCGTATATGGATCGGCACAGACTTGAGCTAATGCCTGCCACAGGGAAAAGGAAGGCTGCGATTCGCAGGTGTCAGGTATGTGCGCATACCACACGCCGCACACCTGAGCATAAACGCACCTCTTGGCAGTGCGCTGAATGCCAGGTTCCCCTCTGTGTAACCTGCTTCTTCGATTATCACAGCCAGAAGCAGTTCTAACAGTGCAAGTGTGGAAGCAGAATTATTTGGAAATAATGTGTAAATAATGTGTAAATAGCAGGTGAAAGCAATGGATGTTCAGTTCATATGATTGAACAGTGTACTATAGTTTCATCTTACTGAAAGTGACAGTGAATAACATATTGTAAGTAAAATAGAAGGGTAAATATTGAAAATAGAATAGAAAATGTAAATAGTAATGTAAGTAATTAGTAATATAAGAATATGAGTACAAATAATTTATGTTATAACAGTGAGAGTGAATCCGTGGCTCTCTACGTATTTTACTGACTGAAAAATAGAATGACTTCAATGACAATAAAATAATACGACTGAATGAAACTTATGGAGAAAGACTCCAGATATATATAAGTGTGATATAGTAATAGAAATATAAAGTGTGAGGGGTTTTATGAATAATAAATGACAGAGTGCCTAGAGCGAACTAGCGCAAGTGCGGCGATCAGACGCGCTCGTAATTTCCATTGCTTTCACACTGTTTTTTTTTTAGTATGGATCCCAAACTACTTGAAAATGGTAGAATAGTGTTTATAGTGTTTGTATCTGGCTGTGGTAATCATATAACGGGTTGTCGGGAAGTGTAAAGTGGAGACTTAGTTACCCTACTTCAGAGGTCTCCACAAGTCCTACGGAAACTGACGAAGGCTCAACAATCATTCCAGGAGAAAGCTGAAGGTATGTGCTATAAGCATATATAATTTTATTATTCTAGGACTAATAACTGATTTTTAGCAAATATTTTTTGAGAGTCTGTCGGAGCCCAAATAACCCCGCGGGACACGCAAGTAATTGGTAAACAAGCCCGCGGTGTAGGGGTTAAGAACTAGATTGGACCAGCTACTTTTCTTGTGTCACTCTACTTTCAACTTCTTTTGCACATTTTCCTCTCTTTTCTATCACTGTACCCAGGTATTTGAACTCTCTCACCAATTCCAGTCTCTCTCCATTCACTGTAACATCACACTGGGAGTCACCTTCTCTCTCAATAACCATAATTTTACTCTTTTCTACAATACATTTACTCTCAAGGGACGACGCTTACAGACATCAGCAAAACTCAGCACTAGCCTACCAAGTTCTTGTCTGGTTTTTGCAAACAGTAATGCATCATCAGCACACAATAAATTTGAGATATTCCACCCATCACCATTCATTACCAATGCCATCCCTCTCTCCATTACTCGTGTTTTTACTTCTGTCATCACCCCATCCATATATATATTGAACAACCATGGGAACATCACACAACCTTGGCGCACGCCCACACCAATCATGAACCATTCACTTAGCTGCCCATTAACCCTTACACATGCTTCGCTACCATCATAAAAATTCTTGACAGCATGTAGCAGCTTACCATCTATTGTACACCGTACATGTGCAAAACTTTCCACAATCCCTCTCTGTCTACTTTGTCGTATGCTTTTTCTAGATCCACGAATGCAATAAACACCTTATGGTCCTTCTCACAAGCCTTCTCTGCTATCTGTCTCAGTGCAAATATTTGATCCGCACATTCTCTGCCACTTCTAAAGCCACCCTGTTCATCATTCACTAGGACTTCTGACACCTCTCTCACTTTCTCTATAATAATTATTTCATATACCTTCCCTACCACACTCAATAAACCTATGCCATGATAATTCTTGCACTCACTTCGCTCACCCTTAGTTTTGTACAGGAATACAATCACAGCCTTTTTCCACTCTGCAGGCCTTCTTACATATCTCAAACAAGCACTTCATTCCACTCTCTCCACTACACTTAAGCATTTCTGCATACACCTCATCAACCCATCGCTGCTTTCCCATTTTTCAGCCGCTTCACAGCACTCTTCATCTGTGCGAGTGTCACGTCTCCTGGCACTGCATTCCTTCTCTGCACACCCTCAGAACCAATCATGTTTACAGCCGCTCTGCTCTCTCTATTCCTATTCATCAGGCTTTCAAAATATTCTTTCCATTTAGTCCTTACTTCATCTCCATGGGTTAATAATCTACCACCAGCATCCTTCACATTATCACATTTCTTCTTTCACTGCTACATTTTCGCAAGTCTTTCCAGAATAACTTCCTATTTTCAGAGTAATTCGCATTAACTTTTCTTCCTAGATCATCATTTACCTCCTTGTGTTTCCTCTTCACTACACACACACACACACACACACACACACACACACACACACACACACACACACACACACACAGAAAAAGTAATACAGGAGGAGTTAAGTAGATTAGACAGAGGAAAAGCAAGTGGTCCTGATGAAATTTCATGTTGGGTACTACGAGAATGTGCAAAGGAGTTAAGTAAACCATTATTTTTAATTTTCAAGAAATCCTTGAGTCAAGGTAAACTACCTGATATTTGGAAAAAAGCAAATATTGTCCCCTTATTCAAGAAAGGAAATAACAAAATCCACTCAACTACCTACCAGTATCACTGACCAGTGTTGTAAGCAAGGTATTAGAAAAGCTTATAAGAAAAGATTGGGTAAATCATCTAGAAGAACAGTATGATAACAGAAAGACAATTTGGTTTCAGAAAAGGAAAATCATGTGTCACTAATCTGTTGAGCTACTATGACCGAGTAACAAACACAATACAGGAAAGGGAAGGATGGGTGGACAGTATCTAATTAGATTTCAAGAAAGCTTTTGACACAATACCACACCAAAGACTTTTATGGAAACTGTACCATCAAGGAGGAATTCGAGGCAAACTGTTTTGTTGGATGCAAGACTTTCTCATAAAAAGAGAAATGAGAACAGTACTAAGAGGAAACTACTCATCATGGAAAAAAGTGACTAGTGGAGTACCACAGGGTTCAGTGCTGGCACCAATCATGATTTTAGTGTATATAATTGATATAAACAGTAACACTGGAAATGAGAACTATCTGAATATGTTTGCAGATGATGCAAAAATACAAAGGAGAATTACTAACACAGACTCTTGTAAAGAGCTACAAGAAGAATTAAATAAACTTCATGAATGGAGTAGTACATGGCAAATGGAATTCAATGTGGACAAGTGTCATGTAATCAAGTTTGATAAAAGTGGAAAAAGACCTGATTGGGATTATAAGTTAGGAAATAAAACCCTATACACATCAGAAAGAGAGAAAGACCTAGGTGTGATTATCAATAACAGACTATCTCCGGCTGACCACATCAGTGAGAAGGTACGGAACATGTATACACTGCTTGTAAATATGAGAATAGCATTCACATACATAAATGAAGACATGCTAAGAAAGATAATAACATCATTCATTAGACCAACCCTGGAATATGCATCAGTAGTCTGGTGTCCTCATCTCAAAAAGCACATAGACAAGATTGAAAAAGTTCAATGGGGGCTACAAGATGGATACCAAGCTTAAGGGACCTAAGCTACGAAGAAAGACTAAATAAACTGAATCTACCAACACTACAGGAGAGAAGGGAAAGAGGTGACATGATAATGCTATATAAGTGCATATCAGGGCAGGAGAAAATAGACATAAATGATTACTTAACATATGGAGAAGCATCAGCAAGAGGACACTGCAAAAAACTGCATAAGAAGAGAGGTGATAAAGACGTAAGGAAATTCAGTTTCCCAAACAGAGCAATTGATCAATGGAATGCACTACCGAATGAAATAGTGTGTGCCAAAACAATTCACAAATTTAAGGATATGTACGATAAATATGGTTTAAGACACGGGACAGTACGAGCTTGACTCATTCCTGTAAAGATACAACTAGGTAAGAACAATTAGGTAAGAACACACACACACACACACACACACACACATACATATATATATATATATATATATATATATATATATATATATATATATATATATATATAATATATATGTGTGTGTGTGTGTGTGTGTGTGTGTGTATAAATATGTACATATGTCTATCTATATCTATCTATTGCCAGACGCCTTAATCCCGTAAGGGATGGTCACAAACAAATCGCCTCCATCTCCCCACGTCCCTCGGAATTTCAATGCCCTGCTCTTATCTCACACACCCCCTCTCTCATACGAGTATACCTCTTCATCCCTCCATCTCATCCTTGGCCTCCCCCTCCCTCTCCCCCCCTCCACCTCACTCACATACATTCTCCTCGTCAGTCTCTCACTCTCCATCCTCTCCACATGGCCAAACCACGTCAGTGTGTTTCTCCTAACACTTCCTATCACATCTATATCAACACCACAAAGCCCCTTCACTTTATCATTTGTCAGTCTCTCCATGTGACTCCATATGCTCCTTTCAAATATCTCATTTCCACTGCTCTCTCTCTTGACTTCTGTCCCTTCAACAAGGTACAAGCTTCACTTCCATGAGTTAGAGCTGGTATCACAATACTGTCTTGCAGTAACTTTTTCACTTCCATGCTCACTTCCCTGTTTCTTATCACTGCTTTCAAGGAATCAGTAACCTTTCTTCCTTGTTGTACCTTTCAAGCACTTAACCCTCTAAACTTCCATCCTTACTTATCACACTACCCAAGTACTTAAACGAACTCACATTTTCCATTTCCTTCTCATCCAACCTCATTGGTCATTCACTGACTTCACTTCTCTCGAAGACCATAACTATACTCTTCCCTACATTCACCTTTAGATCCGTTTCTTACATACTCTCGCAAACTCATCCACCAAGCCTTGCAACTTCCATTCGTCTTCACTTTACAACACAGTATCATCTGCAAACAAAAGTACAGGGAGCTTCCAAACACAGCCCTCTCTCAATATGGCCGCTCCAACATCCACTGCCCTACCTTGTATCTCTTTTATAACCCCATTCATATACAGATTGAACAACCACAGAGACATGACACATCCTTGCTTCAATCCAACCTTCAAATAGAAAAATTCACTCAGTTCACTATCAACATGCACTGCAGCCTTAGCATCCTCATATATACTCTTCACAGCCTTCAACATCTTCCCATCTACTCCATATGTTCTTAATACTTTCCGCAATCCTTGTCTATCCACCCGCCATATGCTTTCTCCAAATCAATGAAGGCCGCATACAGCCTCTTTCCCTTCTCTAGAAACTTTTCCTCTAAAGAGCTAAGAATGAATATCTGATCTACACAACCTCTTCTGTCACGAATTCGCGCGAGCATAATTATAAATTCGTGACATTTTTCATCAGGGAGAAAACCACGAATTCAGGTGGAGTTCCCATTGCATATCGCTCAGTTCAACAGTCCTCGCATTCACTCGGTTGGGGCGGTTTTCAGAACATTTTTCACTGTCTCATAAGTGATCATCCTTGTGCGCGACATTAGCGCCTTCGCTGAGTGATTTATTGTGAGCGTATATCGCTCACTTCCTTTCTGTTGACCCTTGGAGCAAACACGGCCGGCCCTCGCCCTCTTTCATAATTCGAACTTAGCCAGGCTTTGATCGTCGTGAGAGCAGGTTCGTGTGCCCAGCAGCAAGTTCCTGAAATCTCCACCTAGACGGTGAATCGGCGAAGAGGTTTAGCGTGTTTGCAGCATCCGTCCTACGTATCGACACCCAGTCATTCTGCTTAGCCCCCTCTACTGACCAGTATTTCTTTTCGTTTTTCCTAGGTTTCAGTTTAGCTTTTGAGTGAGCAAGTGAGTGTATTCTTGTTATTCTGAATTTATTTTGAGACTCATGTAACGTAAAATTAATTCAGTATAATTAATAAATTCACAGTTCTTTTTTTTTTTTTTTAGCTCAATGTAGTTAGACTCGTGTTTTATTTCTCCACATTTAGCTTTTTTTTGTTGCCACTCCTAGTTTGCACAGACGCTTTGTATTATTCATAACTGGTACTTAGGCCAATCCTTTTGTATTAAGCTTAAATCCATTGTGCCAGCCAGGAGTTAATGCACCGGCAAGAACCTGTTTATTACTATTAGTATTAGTTATTGATTGTCTGGGGTGGAGTCACTTGCTAGAGAGGCTAACAGTGCTACAAACAGCGCTCGTGAGTAATTAGTCTCTGCTATGTACTGTTGAAAAAGTTTATAAATTCTCATCCTTAGAGAATCGGCAAAGTAAGCCAGCATAAAGTAAAACATACTGCTTGATTCCACAAGTCAATTATTGTCTCTATTTACAAGCAACCATTTTAGCATTAATTTTTAAATACACAACCCCGTGACATCTGGCGACCTCATTTCAGGATATTAACTCCTAGCCCTAAAGTTATTAACAAGATAATACTCACTCACTCATACTTGGGTAATTATCATTAAAGTCTATAGGCACTATTTTACTGGTGATTATTGATTCATTTCTATTAATTTTATGTAATACTTTTCATAGTCAGTTTTTTTTTTTTTTTAACCAGTTTAACTAGATAAAACTGGTCACCACTAACCTGTGCCTATATTCTTTACTCTTGATTATTGGCATTTCACTGCATAATAGCAGTCAGTACTTAGTCTTTAGTTCACTCAGACTGAGTTAACATCATGTCTACCAACGTCTATGTGCAGGAAGCTAAAGATATGGGGCTTAGCGACCCCAAAAAAGTCAAAGAGTATATACTCTCTCGGTTTAGTTATGAGCAGCAACGTGAGAACGATGCTCATGAATAGCGCTGAATTCAGCGAGAGGAACGCGAAAGAGAACGCGAACACGAGTGAGAACAACGCGAATATGAGCAAAAACAACACGAATACGAGCAAAAACAACGCGAATACGGTAAAAACAACGGGAACTCGAGATAGAACAATGTGAAAGAGAACGCGAACATGAGCGAGAACAACGTGAGAGAGAACGCGAATACGAGCTAGAACAACGAGAGAGAGAACGAGAACATGAATGTGCCGAGTGTGAGGCGTGTGAGAAGTATGAACTTGAGATGTTGAAGCTCAAGCGAGACTCCTTGGCTTCAGACACATCTGGTGCAGCTGGCCCAAGCTCCATGAGCACTCTCCCTGCACATGTTCTGGCGACCCAACACATCAAGCTTCCTCCATATAAGGAAGGCGAGCAAATCAAGCCATTCATAGCTCGTTTTGAAGACATGGCTCAGCTGTACCAGCTGGATGAAGCAGCTAAACAGCTTCAGTTTCTTAGCCTGTTTGAGGGCCCTGCCCTTGATATTCTCCGCAAAATTCGTGGAGACAATCTCACATATGAGATGAAGAAGGCCGCACTCGTCAAAGCATACGGTCTCACAGTTGACGACGCCAAGAGTCAGTTTATGAGGGCACTTTTACAAGAAAAAGAGACTGCTGTTCAGTTTCTTGATCAGCTTACTGCTTATTTAGATGAGTGGATGGAGAAAGATGAAACTCCTTCCATGCATGAGGGGATAATTGACCTTATGCTGCACATGCAACTAGAAAAGTCGTGGCCTGCTGAACTTATGGTTCAGCTTAAGATCTGCCAGGTAAGGGATGCCAGCCAAATGGTCGAGAAGGCTGATGCATCCTTCACTGTGTACGGGTATCAAACTCGTAAGCAGCACACCTGGAACAGGAAAGCTGACAAATCTGGGAAACCATCTCAGACTGAATCCTGGCAACAAGGCCGTTACAGAATAATGGCCAAGGTCCAAACAAACTGCAGAAGAAGGACCAGGGGCAAAATGCCGAGAAACCTGAGTGGAAGTGGTACAACAAGTACCCTAACCAGCAGAAGTATCAGCCACGGAATCAAAGGTCAGGACAATCCTTTTCAGCACCAGCTCAAGTGAATCGGAGGCAGGAGGCAAATGCAGCCTTCATTCCTCAACAGCAGCACAGTGGTGTTGTCCCTAGCAGTACAGGTACTTTCCCACAGTTCACTAGTCCCCCAGCGATAGTGAACCCTCCTCCACAGATGGTCAACGCTCCATCTCACCAGACAGTGAGTACGACCCCTCAAGCATCTAGTTCTCTGGGCACCATGTTTGCTGCATCATTTATTCAGCAGCCTCATCAGTGGCTGGCTGATTCCTCCACAGGCCCTCCCACAGGTAACAGTGCTTTCCTTGTTCAGCCAGGGTTTGTGGGAGGCATTCCTGTGAAGGTCCTGAGAGACAGTGGTTCCTCTGGTTGCTCTGTCAGGCAGAGTCTAGCTCGGCCTGAGGAGTACACAGGTCGACAGATCCAAGCTAAGCTTATTGATGGATCAGTGAGATTGTTCCCTGAGGCATGTATCCAAGTGGCATCTCCATTTTACACTGGTATGACACTCGCAGTTGTCATGCCAGAACCTTTGTTTGACCTTATCATAGGCAATATTTCAGGTGCCAAGTATAGTTGCACTGAAGACGACTCTACTCAGACTTCGGCTGCAGAAACACGAGCCATGCCCAAGGCTCCAAACTGTGTCACCCCAGTGACCATTTCATTGCCACAAGATCTGATGTGTAGCCAAGTTGTTGTCCAAGAACAACATTCTGACCCAACACTTGCTGCCGTGTGGAAGAAACAAAAGGGTAGAGTGATTAAGTATTCACGGGGAGGTCAAGCCAAGTTCCTTCGTAAACAAGGATGGCTCTACTGTGAGTCAAACACCCGAGGGCGAGGTTTGACTGCAGTTCGTCGTTCCCGCAAAGTACCACCAAGCAGTGTTAGAATGGGGTCATTGTTCAGCTTCAGGAGGTCACATGGGCAAAAGGAAAACCCAGGGCCGTATCCATGCGACTTTTTCTGGCCAGGGATGGGACGAGAAATAGATAGCTTTGTGTGTTCCTGCAACATGTGTTCACGTACCACCAATCAGGGACATGTCCTTCCTGTGCCGATTGAATCCACACCCATAAGCTCTGAAGCAGTTGAGAGACAGGGCAATGGTGAAGTGGGTGCAGACCTGATGTCTCGCCCGTTGGCCCCACAGGACATATCATGTCCAGGGCTTGTACATACATATGTACCGTAGGTTAAGGGGAAAGTTCAAGAACCCCGAATGGACAATCTGAGGCTGTGTATGAATTACCTTGTGGTGTCTCGAGCTGTGGGCCTCTCTGAGGATTCCCGGAGAATGCACATTATCCACATGAGTGTTCACACCCAAGGCGGGTGTTGAAATGTGACCTGCCCGAGATTGGTAGGGATTCTTAGCTTGCCAACGTTAATCGTAAGTGCAGAGTAGGGTTTAACCAGTAAACTGGGTCCCTAGAGAATTGCAGCATTTGATGTCCTGCACAGACACCCAGTCTTTTCGCTCAGTTTGACCACGTTTCCTGGTTAATAATAATGTAGGTTAACCAGCAAACTGGGTCCCTAATGAATTGCAGCATTTGATGTCCTGCACAGGCGCCCAGTCTTTTCTCTCTGACCACGTTTCCTGGTTAATAATAATGTAGGTTTAGGGTTTAACCAGTAATCTGGGTCCCTAGCGAATTGCAACATTTGATGTCCTGCACAGATGCCCAGTCTTTTCGTTCAGTTTGACCACGTTTCTTGGTTAATAATAATGTAGGTTAACCAGTAAACTGGGTCCCTAGCGAATTGCAGTGTTTGATGTCCTGCACAGGCACCCAGTCTTTTCACTCAGTTTGACCACGTTTCCTGGTTAATAATAATGTAGGTTTAGGGTTTAACCAGTAAGCTGGGTCCCTAGGGAATTGCAGCATTTGATGTCCTGCACAGGCGCCCAGTCTTTTCGCTCAGTTTGACCACGTTTCCTGGTTAATAATAATGTAGGTTTAGGGTTTAACCAGTAAATTGGATCCCTAGTGAATTGCAGCATTTGATGTCCTGCACAGACGCCCAGTCTTTTCACTCAGTTTGACCATGTTTCCTGGTTAATAATAGTGTAGCTTTAGAGTTTAACCAGTAAACTGGGCCCCTTTGGCTTAGTGAATTGCAGCATTTGATGTCCTGCACAGACGCCCAGTCTTTTTGCTCAGCTCCCCATTGGGACTATGTTTCTTGATTAATAATGTATCCATCAATAGAATAATGGTGTACTTTTGTAACATAAGTACTGATTGCTAGGCAGAGAGAGAAAGAAATGACACTTTTGACGCTCCACCTTGATTGCTTTCGCAGGTGCAGCTGCCAGGTGCGGCATTGTCGTGCATATCAGCAGATCATCGTCGCATGCTGCCGTCTGTTCCCTTCTGCCTCGTCGTCTTTATTTACTATTGATTTGTATCACATAATTTTACCTGTAGGCACAGTTACAACACAACTGTCACACATACACCGTGTACTACATACATCACGCTACATAACAATTAGTTGTTAATGTAAATGTAGCGAACTTTTTGCTCAGTTTGGCCTGAGTACAGGATTTTTCACCATCGACACGAAGTTTTTTCCTCAAGCTTGCTTCTATTAACGTAAATACGAGTTTTTTACGCTCGTGGGCGACTGTGGTTTGCTCCTGTAACAGGGTAGTACGCACACCACAGTGTGAATCTTGTGTGACTGACTTAGGATTTATATGTATGTATATCAAAAAATTTTTCTCTGAAAAAAAAAAATTATTTTGATGTGGCGTAATATCACGAATTCGCGCGAGCATATTTTTAAATTCGTAACATTCTTCATCAGTGGGAAAACCACGAATTCTGGTGGAGTTCCCATTGCATATCGCTCAGTTCAACCGTCCTCGCGTTCACTTGGCTGGGGCGGTTTTCAGAACATTTTTCACTGTCTCATAAGTGATCATCCTTGTGCGCGACATTAGCGCCTTCGCTGAGTGATTTATTGTGAGCGTATATCGCTTACTTCCTTTCCGTTGACCCTTGGAGCAAACACAGCCGGCCCTCGCCCTCTTTCATAATTCGAACTTAGTCAGGCTTTGATCGTCATGAGAGCAGGTTTGTGTGCCCAGCAGCTAGCTCCTGAAATCTCCACCTAGACGGTGAATCGGCGAAGAGGTTTACTGTGTTTGCAGCGTCCGTCCTACGTATCAACACCCAGTCATTCTGCTTAGCCTCCTCTACTGACCAGTATTTCTTTTCGTTTTTCCTAGGATTTAAGTTTAGCTTTTGAGTGAGCGAGTGAGTGTATTCTCCTTGTTATTTTTAATTCATTTTGAGACTCATGTAACGTAAAATTAATCCAGTGTAATCAATAAATTTACAGTTCTTTTTTTTTTTTTAGCTCAATGTAGTTAAACTCGTGTTTTATTTCTCCACATTTAGCTTTTTTTTGTTGCCACTCCTAGTTTGCACAGACGCTTTGTATTATTCATAACTGGTAATTAGGCCAATCCTTTTGTATTAAGCTTTAATCCGTTGTGCCAGCCAGGAGTTAATGCACCGGCAAGAACCTGTTTATCACTATTAGTATTAGTTGCTGATTGTCAGGGGTGGAGTCACTTTCTCGAGAGGCTAACAGTACTACAAACAGCACTCGTGAGTAATTAGTCTCTGCTGTGTACTGTTGAGAAAGTTTATAAATTCTCATCCTTAGAGAATCGGTGAAGTAAGCTGGCATAAAGTAAAACATACTGCTTGATTCCACAAGTCAATTATTGTCTCTATTTACCAGCAACCATTTTAGCATTAGTTTTTAAATACACATAACCCCGTGACATCTTCCCATCCTAAAACTTCCCTGTTCTTCTCCAACTAATTCCTCTGTTATTTCCCTAACACTGTCAATAAGTATCCCACCATATACTTTTTCTGTTACACTAAGAAGACAATTACCCCCATGATTACCATACACTTCTTTTTCCCCTTTTCCGTGTACAGGGAAAAATTATAGCCGACTTCTAATCCTCCGGGACTTTACCTTCCTCCTCAGCCAATCTGCACATCTTCCACATCCATTCTACCAGTCTCCCTCCCATGCTTCAGTATTACACCACACACTGTATCATATTCGTGGGGCTTTCCCCATTTTAACTTTCTTCATTGCTTCCACAACTTCTATTCTTCTGATTTCTTCCTCTCTTCTCACACCCCTCCTTCTCCCAGCCATTCCCCAGCCACTTATACTCGCATTACTTTCATACTCAATGTTCAACAATTCCTTAAAGTGTTCTCTCCATCTGCCCACTTTTTCTCTCTTCTCCACTAGTAACCTACCATTTTTATCTTTCACTCTCCAACTAACTTTTTTGGCCCCCGGTCTCTCTTTACCTCTTTCCAGAATATTTTCTTACATTCCTTCCACTTTACATTCAAATTCCTTTCAAATTCCTCATCCATTGTCTTCTTTCTCTTTTACTAATCTTTTCACCTCTCTCTTCCTCTCTACATATATCTCTATGTTCCGTCTCTCAACTTGTTCCACACTCCTGTTTCTCATCCACTCTCTATATGCTTTCTTCTTCTGTGCCACAGCCCCTCTCACCTCTTCATTCCACCATGCTGTTCCCTTCACCCCCTTTAGTCTTCTCTTCACCCCACACACCACACATGCTACACAGATTTCTTCTGTGAATATCTTGCACACACCTTCCACGTCCCCCACTTGCTCCTATCCATATTACCCAATCGCTCCTCCACTTCCCTTTTATATTCTGCCTTTTTTCCACCCTCTTGTAACCTTCCATCCTGCTTGTATGAACTACTTCCTCCTGTCCTTCCCCTCTTCTGTTTCTCCATTTCATTTGTACTTTGATACTGACCCTCACCAAGTGGTGTTCAGAAAGTCCACTCCCCGAACCTCTATATACTCCTGCATTCATTAAGGACCTTCGCATCCTTTCATTCACACACATATAATCAGTCATTGCCTTCCATTCATTCAGTTCACCATCCACCCTTCTCATCACTCTCCACGTATACCTATGGATCATTTTGTGCCTGAAGAGGGTATTGGCTATCACCAACCTCCTCCCTGCACAAATGTTCACTAAAGCACTGCCATTCTCATCCATCTCTGCAGACACACCCCACTCACCAACTACTCCATCCACCTTCACATTCCCTACTTTTCCATGCATATCTCCAGTCAAAAACACTACCTCATTCCTTTCAAACTTTTCCATGCACACGTCTACATTTGCCCAGAACTCTTCTCTCACTCCGCTTGCACGATCTTGCTTTGGCGCATACATGCACACAATCGCCCACATTTGTAGTCCAACTTTTAATCTTACCCTCACAATCCTTGAGCCAACTGAACCATACTCTCTTATATTCTTCTTCCATCTGTTACAACAATACACACACCTTCTTTTGCCCTCTCATTCTCTCCTACTCCCGCGCATATACCCCATCCATACTCCCATTCTCTCACACTCTCACCTTGCCATTTACTTTCAGTTAATCCACATACATCCACTTTCGCACCCTCAAGCACCTGGAAAATCTCTATTTCTTTCACCTCATCATTTGCACTCCTTACATTCCATGTAGCTATCCGTACCATGTCCTTTGTTCGGTCTTAGTCGTCATCTTTTGGTCAGTCTTGGTCCGAGGCTTCTTGTTCGTATTTTTAGTTAGTAGTTTTCTGGGGAGGGGCGCTAACCCTCCGCCAACCCACTTGCTGTCACGTAAGGAACATGTGTTGGTTGGTTATAAGGTTACCACCCAGCGTTGTAAATGCTTTCCTGGTTTACAAGAAGTCATTTGGCTTGCCACTCTATGTAGAGCTCCCCTAAAAACAGAGAACCACTAAACTAAGTGACTGGATGATGGGCGCCCCCACCTATATCTTTCTATCTATCTATCTATCTATTTATATATCTATATCTATTTATCTATCTATCTATCTATATATATCCCATTGGAGCCCAGTGTCCCGAGTATTGGACAGAACTGGGATTTTTCAAGTCTTTATAATGCAGGGAACCCTCGGGTAGGGACCTATGAGCTTCGCGACTATGAGCCGATAGGCGGAGGGCAGTAGGCTTAGTACCCTCTCAGTGCGATGCCACGCCCAGCACCCCTGGGATCCAATGGGTTAATGACTGGCAAATCCATCAGTCTCTTTAACCCATTGGAGTCCAGGGCCCAGATTCTACAAACCGTCATAGCTAAGTCCGTCGTACATATCTAAACAAAATGGCGCATTTTAGACATAACTCCGTCAGAAACTCGTATGGTCGACCATAAACTCCTATGGACGACCATAATAAGACGCGCGATGGTATGTTCGGGTTCACCCTGTCTTAACGCCGCCTATGACCGTCAGAAGTGTGTCAACATGGCCGCACCACAGCAAGCAGATCCCCAGCCGAGGAATATTTTCCGGAGAAGGGACGTGTTTAACGAGCTCAGTGATGCTGAGCTTATCAAGAGATACCGGCTAGACAGGGACGGTATTTTGTATGTCACCAATCTTGTGAGAGACGCCTTATCGAATGACACCAAGAGGAGAAACCCACTCACCCCGGAGCTTAAGGTCATCATAACACTACGTTATCTTGCTACCGGAAAAATGCCAATGTGCAGAGTTTGGGCTTTACAGTACTTGTAGGGCTAGCCCCAGCAGGTTAGGTTAATTATGGACGTCTAAGAAATATTAAATAATAAATAATTAAATATAATAAAATAATAATAATGGGATAGGTAAAGTTTAGACTGGTCGAAAAAATAATACTTTAGGTTAAGGTTAGTGTAAAAAAATATGAAAATATTAAATAAACCAGAAACAAATTATAGAAATATATAACTCAACCTAATCCAGATGAACTGGTTATTGTCCCATTGCTGTCCATAGCAATGAACATTTTCTTTAACTTTCTTTGGACTTAAGAAAATATTTGTAATGTAGGCTAAGTATATTATAATAAATAATGATATGAATAAAAAATAAAAAAAAAATATATATATATATATAATAAAATTTAACCTAACCAAGTTTAGCCTAGCCAACAAAAAAATACTAATATGAAATTAGATGAAATTAATAAGGTAGGTTAAGTTTACACTAGTCAGACAGTGTTTTTGGTTACACACTTTTCAACGGGAATACGTTTCAGCGCATTTTCTCACAAACGAATTCCTATTTTACTATGTCTAACTTCCCCAAAAGTCGTAATATGAAGTTAAAACAATTTAAATCCAAGAAAATAATGCCAAGAACCTATTTTATTCCATAAATTTAAAGTTGACCAATTGTGAGCGGTGCGTTCTAGCAGCTGACGGTGTTGTTGGATTAGTGAGGTATGGCCGACGACTTCCGACGGCCATAAGACTGACTGTCATAAATTTGCTTAGCTATGACGGTTAGCTAGGGTCGACCATAAGCACTATGCAGAATACAGGCCCAGTGTCCCGAGTATTGGACAGAACTAGGGTTTTTCAAGTCTTTATAAAGTAGGGAACCCCCGGGTAGGGACCTATGAGCTTCGCGACTATGAGCCGATAGGCGGAGGGCGGTACTCTTCGTACCCTCCCAGTGCGATGCCTCGCCCAGCACCCCTGGGATCCAATGGGATATATATATATATATATATATATATATATATATATATATATATATATATATATATATGAATTAATAAACAAATATATATACATACGTACAGTATACATATGTACAGTCGCCAAACTTTCCACCTGGGCCACCTAGCCGCGAGAGGTGGGTAACGGGTGCTGGTAACAGTGTATTTGTTTGTTCGTTTGTACATGCTCGACGAAAGTTCGGATCATCAACTCTCGTCTTCCGTAGTGAACCTCAGTCAGAGTTCATCCGAATATTCGGTCGACAATTTTTAGCCGGAAGAATTTCAAAGGAACTTCTTGAAAGTATTGGATAATGCGAGTATTGAAAACAGTAAGATAATCTAAAAAAATCGCATCTTTACATATATTACATATTTATAAACGTATTCATTTACATTATTATATGATAAACCCATGGCTCATCACTTAATCATTACGTGGATTACTGTGCTTGCAATGCAAACACGGCTATTGTTTTAACAGTTGATATATATTAAATATGTGAAACAGTACTGTGGATGACGTGGTAATTAACGCTTCCGCCAGCCGATCCGTGTGACGTGGTTCCACCCCAGTTAGAAGAGATGGGTTTCTCCTATTAAATACCGAGCCCTTATCTTATGACCTAGTCTTAGTAGCAGGCAGTCAGCAACCAAAACCACATATCCTCGCACCCCGGGCCTCGGTGACGGGCGCTAAAGCGCCTAGGGTCATGGGATTAAAAAAAAAAGAAAAAAAAAATGTGTTCCAGCCTGTAATGAAAATTTTATGTTCGTTATGTTGCATTTACCAATCACATAAGTAAGATGACAGGCATTGGTGATATAAATGTCCCAGCTATTCATGAATCAGTAGCAATTGTGCTTCAAATGACTGGAAGCTTTTGCATACTGTGATGTAACGGTGGAGTCTTCATCTTGCTATAATGTGAGATAATGTTGTTTGGTGAAGACTCGATGAGCGTGTAAATGTGTGACCTCACACAAAAGCGGCACTGCTCACAATCAATTTTCCGTGTAATGTGTAATTCAGTCATGTGAAATGACTATAAAGGTGTGCTGTTATGACCATAGGCATATGAAATATGATACGGTAAGTCATTTCATAGCTGATATAATAGCCACATTCCGCAGCAGTATAAATAAACTCTTTGCCTGTTGAGGTGACGCTGTTTTAACATACCTCTTCGTGGTGCACCACAGAACACATAAAAACATCTACCTAAAGTACTACCAACGAGGAAATAAGCAACCGTTAACAGTATCTGAACATCATTCTAACGTATACTGGTCAGTGTCATTCATGATGTGAATATGGAAGGTATCTTACTTGTAACTTGACATAGATGTTAGGTAACTGCATTCCTCTTCAACCTATACTGATAGTGGTATCAAGTGATAACCCTGTGAAATGGAATTACTGATATAAGGAGAGAGTGAGAGAAAGGCTTGGAGCGATTCCAGTATATAGTGCATTAACATGTTATGGTAACAATGTAAGAACAACATAGAAAATAAAATGTTTAGTGTTGTTAAGAAAGCAATATTTAGTAGAATGCTAATGGATCTCAAAGACTAGTTCGGCAATTATTATCAGTGGCGGTATGAATAACGTACCCCCCCCCCCCCGTCCGGCGCCTGCCCTGGCCTTCACTATGCCAAGCTCCCTCCTTAAGCAGCTCTCTCACCAGCTCGACCAGTTGCAGGAAACCGGTCGCATGGAATTGTTGCGTGCTATAGGTTGCACGGACCAAGGCCAAATAAGTATAGTATAATATATATTATTGTATTATATATAAGAGTATATATCTATATCATATTATATATATTACCTTATATAATTAATAATCATATTTATTTGGCCTTGGTCAGCGCGACCTATGGCACACAGTTTTCCGTGCGACCAGTTTCATGCAACTGGCTGAGCCGATGGGAGAGCCGCCTTACTCCTGAGACATTTTTCTCTCCACCCAACAACGTACCCAGCCATCTATGGGATGAACTCTGACACTGACTGAGGTTCACTACAGACGAAGAGAGTTGATGATCCGAACTTTCGTCGAGCATGTACGCAAGAACAAACAGATACACTGTTGCCAGCACCCATTACCCACCTCTCGCGGCTGGGTGGCCCAGGTGGTACAGTCGCCAAACTTTCCACCTGGGCTACCTAGACGCGAGAGGTGGGTAACGTGTGCCGGTGTAGCGTTATGTCCCCCTGTCCGCCACCTACAGCGCATGCGCGGGGGATTGCCACAGGCCGCCACAAATATGCCATTTGTTCTCTGATCTCTGTAGGGGTAACATGATCGGAGCCTCTCGCCCTTTGTTTACAAACGGCAAATGGTCATTCCGGCTTCTCATATCATTCGTCTCAAAGCATTCTCGGGTAGTTTCCGCTCTTAAATTAAATGAGGTTAGGCGGAAAGCAGTAAAAATCCGAATTTCTAAGGTATGAATGAGTTAAGTTAGATAAACATAGTTATAATTAATCATCTGGGGACGAGTTATCTAATCTCTTAGGCGTGAGGATTGCCTTAGCTTTGTTCTTACCCAATTTTATCTTTACAGGAATGAGTCAAGCTCGTACTGTCCCGTGTATTAAACCATTTTCATCATACATATCCTTGAAATTATAAATAGTTTTGGCACACACTACAGTACTTCATTCGGTTGTGCATTCCACTGATCAATTGCCCTATTAGGGAAACTGAATTTCCTTACATCTTTATCACCTCTCTTTTTATGCTATATTTTGCAATGTCCTCTTGCTGATGCTTCACACATATGATATGTATTCATTTATGTTTATTTACTGTTCCCCTGATATGCATTTATATAGCATAATCATGTCTCCTCCTCCTCTCTGCAGCGTTGGTAAATTCAATCTTTCCAGTCTTTCTTCTCAGTAGTGATGTAAGACTCGCTAGTCAATCGTTCAAATCGAACGATTCCTTTCGCTGAATCGGGTGTATCGAGTCATTGTTTTCATTAACTCGTTCACTTAGTATTAGTTTATATTCTAACATTATATTTCGGTTGAGACTCGAGAGTGGTATGTGCACTGCTCATATCACTGCCTGGCATGAGGACACACCACCACTCATACCACACCATCACTGGCTGTTCACTGACCAAGTGACCAGACCTTCAGCTCGTGGCAGGCTGCGGGTTTCAGCCTCGAGTTATGGACACGAGTGTCACGAGTGACTTATAACTTTAGAACTCGACTGACTCAGACCGCTCCAGGCAAATGTGGCGGGGCCCGACCCGGCTCACCACTCACGAGTTTGAAATACCCGGTCGCGGTATAAGTATTGCTCAGTGTTCACACCACTGCTTGGTATGAACAGTAGTGTGAGCACACATCACCACTCATAACACAGGACCACTTGCAGGCAGCGTGTTCCAGCCTCGATTATTGAGTGTGAACAAGATTTCGTAGAACTCGAATTACATGACTCAGGCCACCCCGGACAGATGCGGTGGGGCCCGGCCAAGGCCCGGCTCACCGAGTCACTGGTGACTCACGAATTGGGAAGGATTTTAAATAACAGGTTGCTGTGTTTTTCATTTCTGTTTTATTCTAGCAATAAAATAATAATTTATTAAGCAATCTAAATGTTTTTCTTTATCCTACTAATAATTTAAAGCTATTTACATCACCTCAGAATGGCTTAACGTTTTTTAACGTTTTTTTAATGCAGTCCTCTCAGTGCCTCAGTTATTTTTAAGGTTGGTTTAGAGACGATTCAGTTTTGGTAACCCCATCGAGGATAATGGCGTCGGCCAAAAGATAGAAAGATAGAATTTAACTGCCACAGTTTAATGGATTATGTTTATTTTCGCTCTAAATGTCATTATTCAATTTGTTTAACGGATATAATAGGACTCGCCCACGTTTGCGGCTGTGGTGTGGTCCGCACCTCTGTACAGTGTTGCCACGTTTTCTATACCGTTATCTCTCTCTCTCTCTCTCTCTCTTTCTCTCTCTCTCTCTCTCCTGGCGGGAAATGTGAGCCACCCTGAGTACTTTTGATTCTTTTATAAGTTATTTATAACTGTGCTTTCATTTGTTAATTTGGTTTTGTTATATTTAGTGATGCCGACATGGCATTCAATGCATGCCCCTCTCCTGCCTCTCTCTCTCTCTCTCTCTCTCTCTCTCACCGACTGGGTGTGGAAGTGTTGCCGCTCGCGAGTGAATAATTTTTTTTTTTTTACTTCGGTATTGGCATATGCCTACTATTTTGTCCTACATATTAGCTTATGATTATAAATGTGATTATTCCTCGTCCTTAAAATTATGGTAAAAGCCGGTAAATGTGAGCATTTTTCCCTAGCAACACCTGTACAAGCTATGGTTGGGTCTACGGAGGTACGTACTTTACCTTAGGCCAGACTGTGGTGTGTAAGTGTTGCCACTCACAAGAATTACATGAATTATTTCTTTTACTTTGGATATTGGCATATTTCTTCTTTTTTCAGGCTCATTATCTTATATCCATAACTGTGATATTATTACCCACCCTAAAACTACGCTAAAAACCATTAAAAGTGACTACAATTTCTTTTAGCAACACTGTACAATATGTATGCCATGTTTCTGTGTTACTGTATAAATATTTTATGCATAATAAGATTACTGTTGATTCATCCATCAAAATACACAAGTGTAAGTTTATTCATCTGAATTTATCGAATTTGTGATGCCTTGTACATAAATAGCTTCCGTTTCATATCGCAAGTTGGGGAAACGTGGCACCATTGTACACAGGTGCGGGCACACCACAGCCGCAAACGTGCGCGAGTCCTACTATAGTAGTTTTTTTTTTTAATTTATGTAATATAGGTGTTTCATTCTTTACCCCGATAATTAAAATTTTCTTGCATCAAGTCCATAGTATGAATAGGAGGGAGTTGGCAACATTCAATGATTAACCGAGTGTTGAGCGCGCGAGCTACGCTCTCTCACCCATCACCGACTTGTTCGGCTAGTCGGCTGGCAGAAATAACGGTTGCTGCAACCAGACTACTGACTTGGTGAATCGAGTGACTCAACTACCCGATTCTCTTCGGTGAGTGACTCATAAAAACTCGAGTCACCAAAGTGAATCGCGTTTTCCATCTCTATTTCTCAGTAACTTAGATCCCTTAAGCTTGGTACCCATCTCGTAGCGGCCCTTTGTACTTTTTCAATCTTATCTGTGTTTTTTGATATGAGGATTCCAGACTACTGTGATGCATACTCCAGAGTTGGTCTGATGAATGATATTATCTTCCTCAGCATATCTTCATTTATATATGTGCATGCTATTCTCATATTAGCAAGCAATGTATACATGTTTCGTACCTTCTCACTCATGTGATCATCAGGAGATAGTCTGTTACTGATAATTACTCCTAGATCTTTCTCCTTTTCTGATATGTGTAGAGTTGATCTTCTTAACTTATAATACCAATCTGGTCTTTTCTCACTTTTACCAAATTTTATTACATGACACTTATCCACATTAAATTCTGTTTGCCATTTATTGCTCCATTCATGAAGCTTGTTCAATTCCTCTTGCAGCTTTTTGCAAGAATCTGTGTTAGTAATTTTGCTTTGAATTTTTGCATCATCTGCAAACATATTTAGATAGTTTCCATTTCCAATATTACTGTCTGTGTCATTTATATATACTAAAAATATAATATACTAAAAACTCTGTTGGTCACTTCCCTCCATGATGAGTAATTTCCCCTTAATATTGTTCTCATTTCCCTTTTTCTGAGAAAATCCTGCATCCAACAGTTGAGATTGCCTTGGATTCCTCCTTGATGGTACAGTTTCCACAAAAGTCTTTGGTGCGGTATTCTGCAAATGCTTTCTTAAAATCTAAATAGATACTGTCCTCCCATCCTTCTCTTTTCTGTAATGTTTCTCTAACACTGTCATAATTGCTTAGAAGATTAGCAACACATGATTTTCCCTTCCTGTAACCGAACTGCCTCTCTTTTATCATACCATGTTCTAGATGTTTTACCCAAACTTCCCTTATCATCTTTTCTAGTATCTAACAACACTGGTCAGTGATACAGGTCTGTAGCTGAATAGTTCTCATTGTGTTAAATTTGACTAGTGTACAGGTATTTGTAGACCTCACAGGTGGTTAAAAGGGATGAGTAAAGGACTCATGAATGGAATGGAATGAAATGGAATGGAATAAGTCAAAAGAAAAAAAAAAAAAAAAAAAGGAAAGCGAGCACCAAGCCACTCAATGACTAAGTTTCCCCCTGGGGAGGGGGGGATAGAATACCTCCTCAGTATCCCTGCTTGTCGTAAAAACCGTCTAAAAGGGGCACTTTAATCTTCATCCTTCCTCTTTTCCCCCTCTGCTTCTTGTACTTTATCTGTTCCACGTCTCTGCCATATATTTTCAATACCCACCCAAGTTAGTGCCATATAACTTAGTCATTGAATGGAATGGATTAAAAAAAAGAAAAAAAGAAAGGAAAGCGAGCACCAAGCCACTCAGTGACTATATGGCACTACAATAGGAGTTGGGTGGGTATTAAAGTGAAAATATAACGCCGAGAGGTGGGGCAGATAAAGTACAAGAAGCAGAGGGGGAAAAGAGGAAGGATGAAGATTAAAGTGCCCCTTTTAGACGGTTTTTATGACAAGCAGGGATACTGAGGAGGTATTCTATCCCCCCCTCCCCAGGGGGAAACTTAGTCATTGAGTGGCTTGGTGCTCGCTTTCCTTTTTTTTTTTTCTTTTGACTTATTCCATTCCATTTCATTCCATTCCATTCATGAGTCCTTTACTCATCCCTCTTAACCACCTGTGAGGTCTACAAATACCTGTACACTAGTCAAATTTAACACAATGAGTTCACAATGAGAACTATTCAGCTACAGACCAGTATCACTGACCAGTGTTGTTAGATACTAGAAAAGATGATAAGGGAAGTGTGGATAAAACATCTAGAACATGGTATGATAAAAGAGAGGCAGTTCGGTTACAGGAAGGGAAAATCATGTGTTGCTAATCTTCTAAGCAATTATGACAGTGTTAGAGAAACATTACAGAAAAGAGAAGGATGGGAGGACAAAATCTATTTAGATTTTAAGAAAGCATTTGACAGAGGAATGTAGGGAAGAGTAAAGTGATGGTCTTTGAGAGAGGTGAAGTCAGTGAATGTACAGCGAGGTTGGATGGTGAGGAATTGGAAAATGTGAGTACGTTTAAGTACTTGGGTAGTGTGATGAGTAAGGATGGAGGTTTGGAGGGTGAAGTGCTTGAAAGGGTACAGCAGGAAAGAAAGGTTGCTGGTTCTTTGAAAGCAGTGATAAGAAACAGGGAAGTGAGCATGGAAGTGAAAAAATTACTACATGACAGTATTATGATACCAACTCTAACGCATGGAAGTGAAGCTTGGACATTGTTGGAAGGACACAAGTCAAGAGTGAGAGCAGTAAAAATGAGTTATTTAAGAGGAGCCTGTGGAGTCACATGGAGAGATAGGCTGACGAATGAGGATATAAAAGAGCGTTGTGGTGTGGATGTGGATGTGATAGGAAGTGTTATGAGGAACACACTGAGGTGGTTTGGCCATGTGGAGAGGATGGAGGGTGAAAGACTGACGAAGAGAGTGTATGTGAGTGAGGTGGAGGGGGGAAGAGGGAGGGGGAGGCCGAGGATGAGATGGAGGGATGGGGTGGAGAGATATATGAGAGAGGGGGGTGTGAGTTGGGAGCAGGGCAGTGAAATGGTGGGGGACAGGACGACGTGGAGGCGATTTGTTTGTGGCCACCCCAAACGGGATTGAAGCGTCTGGCAATAGATAGATAGATTTGACAGACTACCGCACCAAAGACTTTTATGGAAACTGTACCATCAAGGAGGAATCCAAGGCAATCTCAACTGTTGGATGCAGGATTTTCTCAGAAAAAGGGAAATGAGAACAATATTAAGGGGAAATTACTCATCATGGAGGGAAGTGACCAACAGAGTTTTTAGTATATTATGTTTTTAGCATATATAAATGACACAGACAGTAATATTGGAAATGGTAACTATCTAAATATGTTTGCAGATGATGCAAAAATTCAAAGGAAAATTACTAACATAGATTCTTGCAAAAAGCTGCAAGAAGAATTGAACAAGCTTCATGAATGGAGCAATAAATGGCAAACAGAATTTAATGTGGATAAGTGTCATGTAATAAAATTTGGTAAAAGTGAGAAAAGACCAGATTGGTATTATAAGTTAAGAAGATCAACTCTACACATATCAGAAAAGGAGAAGGACCTAGGAGTAATTATCAGTAACAGACTATCTCCTGATGATCACATGAGTGAGAAGGTACGAAACATGTATACATTGCTTGCTAATATGAGAATAGCATTCACATATATAAATGAAGATATGCTGAGGAAGATAATATCATTCATCAGACCAACTCGAGTATGCATCACAGTAGTCTGGAATCCTCATATTAAAAAACACAGATAAGATTGAAAAAGTACAACGGGCCGCTAGAAGATGGGTACCAGGCTTAAGGGATCTAAGCTACTGAGAAAGACTGGAAAGACTGAATTTACCAACGCTGCAGGAGAGGAGAAGGAGACATGATTATGCTATATAAATGCATATCAGGGGAACAGAAAATAAACATAAATGAATACATATCATATGTGTGAAGCATCAGCAAGAGGACATTGCAAAATACAGCATAAAAAGAGAGATGATAAAGATGTAAGGAAATTCAGTTTCCCTAATAGGGCAATTGATCAGTGGAATGCACAACCGAATGAAGTACTGTAGTGTGTGCCAAAACTATTTATAATTTCAAGGATATGTATGATGAAAATGGTTTAATACACGGGACAGTACGAGCTTGACTCATTCCTGTAAAGATAAAATTGGGTAAGAACAAAGTAAGGCAATCCTCACGCCTAAGAGATTAGATAACTCGTCCCCAGATGATTAATTATAACTATGTTTATCCAACCTAACTCATTTATACCTTAGAAATTCGAATTTTTACTGCTTTCCGCCTAACCTCATTTAATTTAAGGGCGGAAACTACCCGAGAAAGCTTTGAGACGAATGATATGAGAAGCCGGAATGACCATTTGCCGTTTGTAAACAAAGGGCGAGAGGCTCCGATCATGTTACCCCCTACAGAGATCAGAGGACAAATGGCATATTTGTGGCGGCTTCTGGCAAATCCCGCGCATGCGCCGTAGGGGGCGGACAGCGGTACAGATTATAACGCTACACCGACAACAAAAATGTATTTGTTCGTGTGTACATGCTCGACGAAAGTTCGAATCATGAACTCTCTTCGTCTGTAGTGAACCTCCGTCAGAATGAATCATCAACTCTCTTCCTCTGTAGTGAAAGTTCGAATCATCAACTCTCTTCGTCTGTAGTGAACATCCAATTGATGGCTGGGTACGGAGCTGGGTGGGGAGAAAAATGTCAGGACTCAGGAGTAAGGCGGCTCTCCCAGCGGCTCAGCCAGTTATATGAAACTGTTCGCACGGAAAATTATGTGCCACAGGTCGCTCTGACCAAGGCCAAATGAATATGACTATATTAAATTTATAATAAGGTAATATATATAATACTATGATATAAATATATACTATTATATATAATAATCTCAGGAGTGGATACATCACGTCGGTCGACTCATGACTTGCTGACTCGAGGCAGTTTTCTGCCTCAACGAACGAGTTTCAACCTCCGACATCTACGGTTCCTGTCTGTCCTGTTTACAGTAATCCTGTAACGATTTATGACCAAACTTATCTAATCATGTTTCGGATCAAGAATGGTATTTCAATAGGTTTAATCGAGACCGGCGCAGGACCGGTGAAATGCAAAACGAACAGACACCGATATCTATTTTTCTACCGTAAGTGCCGGTCTCACGACGGTTCTTCTCCCCAATATTCAGTAGACAATTTTTAGCCATGGGTTTATCATGTAATAATGAAAAAGAACACATTTATTAGTGTGTAATATATGTAAAGATGCGCTCTTTTGGATTATTTTACTTATTGTTTTCGATACTCGCATTATCCAGTAATTTGAAGAAGTTCCTTTGAAATTCTATCGGCTAAAAATTGTCGACAGAATATTGGGATGAACTCTGAGGTTCACTACGGAACACGAGAGTTGATGATCCGAACTTTCGTCGAGCATGTACACACGAACATATACACTGTTGCCAGAACCCGTTACTCACCTCTCGCGGCTAGGTGGCCCAGGTGGAAAGTTTGGCGAGTGTACACCCACGAGCAAAAGTTCGCCGACAGTCCCTGCCAGGCATATGTTTCCAAACATAGCCCATAGAGGGCGCAGCGCTCGTCCACCATAGTAAGGGAGAAGGGAGGAGACGGAGAGGAGGAGGGGGAGGGAGGGAGCGAGACGGGAGGGAGAGAAAGGCAACAAGACAGGGGAGGGAGAGATTGTGGCGATGGTAAATGGCATATATCGAGTGTTTTATTATTATTATTATTATTATTATTACTATTATTATTATTATTATTATTACTATTTTTGTTATTATTATTATTATTATTATTATTATTATTATTACTACTATTATTATTATTATTATTATTATTATTATTATTATTATTATTATCATTATTACTATTATTATTATTATTATTATTATTATTATTATTACGTATAAGTATAAGAAAGAAGGATGTAATCCAGTGTTAGCCATCAGAAAACGGCTGACATCTTTTGTATTTTTTGTATGATTCTAGACGATTTTTCCTGTGTGACGGAAGCACTAGTAATGTCCAAAGGCTAAAGGTTTGATAAAGTCTAGCAACCCATAAACAACGGTTTGAATTTGATCCAGACGATCAAAGACGCCACAAGAATATCCCCATCATCCAAGGGTTAAGGAAGTAAGAAAACAATTTAATCGTGTCAGGTGATGTGAAGGTAGATTGCGAGGTAGAAGGACGTAATCTACGAGGCAAGGAGAGAGAGAGAGAGAGAGAGAGAGAGAGAGAGAGAGAGAGAGAGAGAGAGAGAGAGAGAGAGAGAAAGCAAGGCGTCTGCAAGTGAAACATGGAAAGGGGAAATGCCTACTTTGGTGGTATTTGGGAATCATATCATTACATACCCCAGAAACGGAAGAAGCTGATAAATACACTGTTATGATAATAACTTTAAAGGTATTAAACATCTATCAATCTATGTATATATTGCCAGACGCCTTAATCCCGTACGGGGTGACACAAACAAATCGCCTCCATGTCGCTGTCCCCCGCCATTTCTTTGCCCTGCTCCCAGCTCACACACCCCCTCTCTCATATACCTCTCCACTCGATCCCTCCATCTCATCCTTGGCCGCACCCTCCCTCTCCCCGCTCCACCTCACTCACATACACTCTCCTCGTCAGTCTCTCACTATGCATCCTCTCCACATGGCCAAACCACCTCAGTGTGTTCCTCCTAACGCTTCCTATCACATCCACATCCACACCACAACGCTCCTTCACATCCTCATTTGTCAGTCTGTCTCTCCATTATGTATTAAACATAATTATCCTTATTATGTTGATGACGAAAAGGCAGGGTCATTGCTGCATTTTTACATTACTGATGTTACACACATACATACCAGCTCTATGCGACCAATGGCGCTGCCATGCTGCAAAGTGATCAACCAATTCCCTTCAGTCGGAGTGGCAAGAATACTTAATATCTACCAACAATAAAATTATTGTACTATCTTTCACGGTCCCATTTCTGAAGTGTTTAATTATATGATTCAATTATCTGATTCCCAAACACTTACCACCAAACTAGGCATGAAACTTTGCGTGTTTCACTTGGTAACTCCTTGTTCTCTCTCTCTCTCTCTCTCTCTCTCTCTCTCTCTCTCTCTCTCTCTCTCTCTCTCTCTCCTTGCCTCGTAGATTACGTCCTTCTACCTCGCAGTCTACCTTCACATCACCTGACACTATTAAATTAATTTCTTACTTCCTTAACCCTTGGATGATGGGGATATTCTTGTGGCGTCTTTGATCGTCTGGATCAAATTCAAACCGTTGTTTATGGGTTGCTAGACTTAATCAAACCTTTAGCCTTTGGACATTACTAGTGCTTCCGTCACACAAGAAAAATCGTCTAGAATAGGATACAAAAACCCACACTGGCAGACGAAAATAGATGTATTCCAAACAGTTTCGGCGACAGCTGTCGCCCTCTTCAGTGGATCTACAGACCAAGAGTGGTACATACAAATGCTGAGAAGCTGCTTATATGCAGGGTGAGGACACGTTTTCCCAACCACACCTGATGTGACCTCACCTGACTCTCCCTCTACTCTGTCCACGACCTGAGTGAGGGATTACAAGGGGCGGCAAGGACCTTGCCACTAATCATCTCATCACTGCATCTAATTTATACATTCCTTCACTATGGTTAAAATTATTATATCTCTCTATACATACAGCTTCCACTATCCTACGTTTCTTATAGTTACTACATTTGTACAATATTTGGCTAGAATTCCAGTCGATTCTATGGTCGTTTTCCGAAGAGTGAACGTACACTGCGTTATTTATGTTGCCTATCTTACAAGCATGCTTGTGTTCCTTAATGCGAGTGTCCAAATCCCTTCCCGTTTCACCAACATAAACCAAATCACAGTCTCTACATGGAATTTTGTATACCCCTGCAGTTTTGTTACTAATTGGTTTATTCTTTACCAGCATTGATCTTAAGGTGGAAGTATATCTAAATACAATGTTTACATCCAAATCATGACTCACAGACTTCACCAAGCTGAGGTTTGACACATACGGAACCGTGATGTATGGCTTATTTTGCTGACTTTGTGATGTTGGTCTAGGTACAAAAAAGGCTTTTCTGGCTTTAAAATACGCTTGCCTTATAAACCAACTGGGATATTTTAGATCTAAAAATATTTTCCATATCTTGGCGTTTTCCGTATCCAGATGTTGGGGACTACTAATTCTGAGTGCTCTAAGGAACATAGAAGAAATAACTGACATTTTAGTGGAACTGTGGTTATATGAATAATAATGTATATACAAATTGCATTGGGTTGGTTTCCTGTATACAGAAAAGCTAAGTGTCCCAAGTTCATCCCTGTGCACAAATACATCTAAAAATGGAAGGGAACCATTATTTTCCCATTCAACTTTAAATTTAATTGAGGGAACCAGTGCATTTAATTTTGTAAGAAACTCGTCAAAGTTAGCGTATACGTCTGGCCAAAATGAAAACACATCATCAACATACCTATACCAAATTAAATTTTGAGGAGATATGGTGGTAAGAAGGTTGGATTCAAAATATTCCATGTACAGTTTACTAAGAATTGGAGAGAGGGGCGAGCCCATACCCATCCCAAACTTTTGCATGAAAAACTGATCATCAAAAGAAAATGCATTACACTGCACACAAAGGCTAATAAGTTGGAGAAAGACATCATGTGGCATGCCGAGATCAATGTTACAATTAGGTAATTTTTCTTCCAAGAAACTAATTACATCTTCAATAGGGACTTTAGTAAAAAGCGAGTCTACATCAAAACTGACCAACCTGCCACTGGAGAAACTGAGACTTAATCTTATCAATAAAATCAGTAGAGTTTTGGACATGGGATTTAGAGAATGTGCCAACCAATGGTGCTAATTTGTTCGCTAGAAATTTTGAAAGTTTGTAAGTGAATGAGCCACACTGTGAGATGATAGGACGAAGGGGAATCTGTGGTTTATGGGTCTTTGGTAACCCATAAATGTAAGGTAATTTTGGATTAATTTGAATGAACTTACTTGCATCAATGTTTGGCACATCCTTTAAAAGGCTTTTGACTTTCTTATTAAAGTCTGTGGATAACCTCTTGAGAGGGGATGACACAAGTTTTTCGTAAGTAGTGGCATCACTCAACAGGTGGTTTATCTTTTCCACATAATCAGGTTTGTCTAGAATGACCACACAATTACTTTTGTCCGCTTTTGTAATAATAATAGAATCATTTTTCTTGAGACTTTCAAGGGCCAAACGAAAACGTCGTGGTATGGAGTCATTGGATTCAAAATTTTGAATCCAAAATTTTGAATCCAATGACTCCATACCACGACGTTTTCGTTTGGCCCTTGAAAGTCTCAAGAAAATGATTCTATTATTATTACAAGCAAAGGACAAAAGTAATTGTGTGGTCATTCTAGACAAACTGATTATGTGGAAAGATAAACCACCTGTTGAGTGATGCCACTACTTACGAAAAACTTGTGTCATCCCCTCTCAAGAGGTTATCCACAGACTTTAATAAGAAAGTCAAAAGCCTTTTAAAGGATGTGCCAAACATTGATGCAAGTAAGTTCATTCAAATTAATCCAAAATTACCTTACATTTATGGGTTACCAAAGACCCATAAACCACAGATTCCCCTTCGTCCTATCATCTCACAGTGTGGCTCATTCACTTACAAACTTTCAAAAATTTCTAGCGAACAAATTAGCACCATTGGTTGGCACATTCTCTAAATCCCATGTCCAAAACTCTACTGATTTTATTGATAAGATTAAGTCTCTCAGTTTCTCCAGTGGCAGGTTGGTCAGTTTTGATGTAGACTCGCTTTTTACTAAAGTCCCTATTGAAGATGTAATTAGTTTCTTGGAAGAAAAATTACCTAATTGTAACATTGATCTCGGCATGCCACATGATGTCTTTCTCCAACTTATTAGCCTTTGTGTGCAGTGTAATGCATTTTCTTTTGATGATCAGTTTTTCATGCAAAAGTTTGGGATGGGTATGGGCTCGCCCCTCTCTCCAATTCTTAGTAAACTGTACATGGAATATTTTGAATCCAACCTTCTTACCACCATATCTCCTCAAAATTTAATTTGGTATAGGTATGTTGATGATGTGTTTTCATTTTGGCCAGACGTATACGCTAACTTTGACGAGTTTCTTACAAAATTAAATGCACTGGTTCCCTCAATTAAATTTAAAGTTGAATGGGAAAATAATGGTTCCCTTCCATTTTTAGATGTATTTGTGCACAGGGATGAACTTGGGACACTTAGCTTTTCTGTATACAGGAAACCAACCCAGTGCAATTTGTATATACATTATTATTCATATCACCACAGTTCCACTAAAATGTCAGTTATTTCTTCTATGTTCCTTAGAGCACTCAGAATTAGTAGTCCCCAACATCTGGATACGGAAAACGCCAAGATATGGAAAATATTTTTAGATCTAAAATATCCCAGTTGGTTTATAAGGCAAGCGTATTTTAAAGCCAGAAAAGCCTTTTTTGTACCTAGACCAACATCACAAAGTCAGCAAAATAAGCCATACATCACGGTTCCGTATGTGTCAAATCTTAGCTTGGTGAAGTCTGTGAGTCATGATTTGGATGTAAACATTGCATTTAGATATACTTCCACCTTAAGATCAATGCTGGTAAAGAATAAACCAATTAGTAACAAAACTGCAGGGGTATACAAAATTCCATGTAGAGACTGTGATTTGGTTTATGTTGGTGAAACGGGAAGGGATTTGGACACTCGCATTAAGGAACACAAGTATGCTTGTAAGATAGGCAACATAAATAACGCAGTGTACGTTCACTCTTCGGAAAACGAACATAGTATCGACTGGAATTCTAGCCAAATATTGTACAAATGTAGTAACTATAAGAAACGTAGGATAGTGGAAGCTGTATGTATAGAGAGATATAATAATTTTAACCATGGTGAAGGAATGTGTAAATTAGATCCAATGATGAGATGATTAGTGGCAAGGTCCTTGCCGCCCCTTGTAATCCCTCACTCAGGTCGTGGACAGAGTAGAGGGAGAGTCAGGTGAGGTCACATCAGGTGTGGTTGGGAAAACGTGTCCTCACCCTGCATATAAGCAGCTTCTCAGCATTTGTATGTACCACTCTTGGTCTGTAGATCCACTGAAGAGGGCGACAGCTGTCGCCGAAACTGTTTGGAATACATCTATTTTCGTCTGCCAGTGTGGGTTTTTGTATCCTATTTCATGGTCACGATAGTGTGACTCTTCAGCCATCGTCTAGAATCATACAAAAAATACAAAAGATGTCAGCCGTTTTCTGATGGCTAACACTGGATTACATCCTTCTTTCTTATACTCATCTCATACATAGTAATCATCATCATCATCATCACCATCATCATCATCATATCATCATCATCATCATAATTCACTCGATATATGCCATTTACCATCGCCACAATCTCTCCCTCCCCTGTCTTGTTGCCTTTCTCTCCCTCCCGTCTCGCTACCTCCCTCCCCCTCCTCCTCTCCGTCTCATCCCTTCTCCCTTACTATGGTGGACAAGCGCTGCGCCCTCTATGGGCTATGTTTGGAAACATATGCCTGACAGGGACTGTCGGCGAACTTTTGCTCGTGGGTGTACACCCGCGAACCAAAGTTTCGGTACCCCCCTCGATGGAAGGAAGTGGAAGTCAGGGTTAGAGAGAGGGCAGGTGAACGGACAACCGTGAGTGGTACTTTGGAACTGAGCTACGAGGCGAATAGTGAGAAACCTAATGACACTGGATTCGAAGCATTTCCATGCTATTCACCTGCAAAACATTATGCGTTCGCAACATACATACTGTAACATATAACATAGACTACTGTGTTATCATGGTGTCCTGTGATACTGACCCATCTGTTTCGGATCCTCATCACACAAATAAAGCACCGAGCCACTTGTATATAAGTTGCAACTTGTCATTATAACTGCAGTCATAATTTTTGTGAATGTTATCCCTGGATTGTATATAGCTATAATATAGAATGATTGTGAATTTAATGTTGATTCTCACAGTAGTTGTGCGGATGGTTATATATGTGGCAATTATTTTATGTGGACGACTAAACCACATTGTGATGGACAGCGGAGAGCATTTGCCAATAATTTACTATAACCAGATGAAATTAGATGCAAAAAACACAAAATATTATGAGACAACGAAGACGCAGCTGTGGTATCCTGCTCCGCCTTGTTATCAAGGCCTTAACTGTGGCATCACCTCATATGTGCATTATTTTCCTTCAGTCTCTGCCTCTTATTGCTCTTACTTCCCGGTATCCTCTTACTACGAGTCGTCATATTCCTTGGAGGGTTTCTTGTCGTCCGGTCCTATAACCTGCACTGCATTACATTATTCCTCGCATCACCACTCCCAAACAAACAACGTTTGCCCAAGACTGCTGAATCTGTTAATACCATTATTGCCACTGCCATTACTATTCCCCCTTTCCCATTGTGTCTACTGCAATTCCCCTCACAGTACTACTACTGCTGCTCCTATTACTACTCCACTATAAATCTGTATAATAATAAATATGATTGTCCTTATGTCTGTGTATCTGTTAATCATATTGTCCCTGTCCCACAGTCGACAACTCGTCACTGACCCGGCACCGTTTATTTGTGTGATGAGGATCCGAAACAGATGGGTCAGTATCACAGGACACCATGATAACACAGTAGTCTATGTTACATGTTACAGTATGTATGTTGCGAACGCATAATGTTTTGCAGGTGAATAGCATGGAAATGCTTCGAATCCAGTGTCATTAGGTTTCTCACTATTCGCCTCGTAGCTCAGTTCCAAAGTACCACTCACGGTTGTCCGTTCACCTGCCCTCTCTCTAACCCTGACTTCCACTTCCTTCCATCGAGGGGGGTACCGAAACTTTGGTTCGCGGGTGTACATATACAGTATATATATATATATATATATATATATATATATATAGACAGACAGATAGATAGATAGATAGAAATAGATAGATTGATATAGATACAGATATAGAGAGATCGATAGGTAGATAGATAGACATATATACTATATATATATATATATATATATATATATATAGACACAGATAGATAGATAGATAGAAATAGATAGATAGATATAGATATAGATATAGAGAGATCGATAGGTAGATAGATAGACATATATACTATATATATATATATATATATATATATATATATATATATATATATATCTTATGAAAGGGAAGAAGGAACCAAAGGCCAGGGGTCTGCAAACCGTTCCTTTCAAAAAATAACAAAAACAATAAAAGAGAGCAAAAATCAAGATCCGTTCATTTCGATATGCATGGACACACTGCGTTTGAAAGATTGGAGATCATAGGAAGTAGGAAATACAGACAGAGGGAGACAGTTCAAGAGTTGACCTGTTGCATAAATGAAGGACTGGGAGTAACGGTTAACTCTTGCATTAGAAAGTTGGATAAAAAAGGGATGAGACTTTGTTGCTAGACGGGTGCTACGCTCCCATCGTAGAGGTAGAAGGATGCAAGGAGAGAGTTCAGAGGAGCAATAAGCACTGAAGTACCGATTGAAAAGAGATAAAGATGCAACAGTGTGGCGAAGAGACAGAGGTTGAAGGGAGCCAGTAAGAGGAGGACAGTTAATGAGACGAAAAGCCTTTGACTCCACCCTATTGAGAAGAGCTGCATGTGGGGAGCCTCCCCACACATGAGAATTGTACTCTACACAGTGGCGAATAAAACCAGTGTATAAAGTCAACAACCGTGCAGGGGTAAAGAAGGCAGAGTCGGCTTAGCACACCTAATGTCTTGGAAGTAGATTTTACAAGAGATGTAATATGATCTTTCCAAGTTAAGTCCCGAGAGAATGAAACCCCAAGCATATTCAAAGATGATACAGGATTGAGCTGGATATTATTAAACAGTAGTGGGTATTCCTGTGGAAGATTTTGTCGAGTTGATGTAAGAACTGAGTCTTTGATACATGAAAAACAACTGAATTATTTTTTACCCCAGTCAGAGATACGACCAAGGTCAGACATTAGGTGTGCCATAGCCTCATCCCATTTTTGTTAAAGTAACTCCTGAGGTGGATGTTACGGGAACCGAATGAAAAGGTGAAGGGTGGAATCATCGGCGTATGAGTGAATAGGGTTAGATGTACAGCTTAGGTCACTGATGAATACAAGGAAGAGAATTGGTGATAGGACACAGCCCTGAGGAACACCACTGTTGATAGATCTAGGAGAGGAACGATGGCCGTCTACAACAGCGGCTATAGAACGACCAGAAAGGAAGCTATAGATGAAGGCATATATAGACGGAGAGAAACTGTAAGAGGGAAGTTTGGAAATTAAAGATTTATGCCAGACTCGATCGAAAGCCTTTGAGATGTCAAGTGCAATGGCAAAGCTTTCGGCAGTCCCGAAAGGAGGATGACCAGGAGTCTAAAAGGTAGGTGAGAAGATTGCCAGCAGAGTGTCCCTGACGGAACCCATGCTGACAATCAGAAAGAAGGTTGTGATAGGAAAGATGTTTTAAAATTTTTCTGTTAAGAGTTGACATGAAAACTTGTGAGACACAGGATGTTAAGACAATTGGACGATAGTTAGAGGGTTGGGAATGGTCACCCTTCTTTGACACTGGCCGGATGAGAGCAAACTTTCAGCAAGAAGGAAAGGTACAAGTTGATAAACAAAGGCAAAAGAATTTACCTAGGCAGGGTGTAACCACAGAAGCACAGTTCTTAAGGACAACAGGAGGGGCTCCAACAGGCCCATATGTCTTGTTAGTACTAGGGCCAGTGATGGCAGAAAGTACATCAGCTGAGGAAATTTTAATATCAGCCATGAGCCAGTCAGAAGGGGGAAGTGATGGGGGAACAGCACCAGAATTGTCTAAGGTGGAAATGGAGGAGAAAGCCTGAGCAAAGAGACAGCTACAGAGCAATCAGAATAGAAAAGAGGAGGGGAAGATGATGAGGTAAATTTGCTAGAAAGGTTTTTGGCAAGGTGCCAGAAGGAGCCAGAAGAATTCGAGTTGGAGAGTTGAGAGCATTTCGTACAGATGAAATTATTCTTAGCAGAGCGAAGAACAGACTTAGCATGATTCAAGGCAGAAACATAATAAAAGATGTGATTCAAGGGTGGATTGGCTCTGGTACCTTTTATAAGCCCTCTTCTTGTTGTGGACAACATTAGAACAAGCGTGATTAAACCAAGGCTTTCTTGCATTAGGTAAAGAATATGAGAAGGGAATGTATACTTCCATGCCCGAAAGAATAACCTCCACAATGCACATGGCACACTCAGATGGCTCCCGGCCATGGAAGCAATAATCATTCCAGGGAAAATCAAAGAAGTACTGCCTGAGGGCCTGTCAATCTGCAGCTCCAAAATGCCACAGTCGCCGTTTCTTTGGAGGATCCACAGGCTGTACCGGGGCGATAGGACATGTTAAGGTACTGTAATAAGGTTGTGATCAGAGGAGCCCAACGGAGAAGTAAGATTAAAAGTGTAAGCAGAAGGATTAGTTGTAAGGAAGTGGTCAAGTATTTTGGAGCTCTCTCCAAGACGGTCAGACATATGGCTAAGGTGCTGTTCAAGCTGCTCTAAGTCATTAAGGATAGAAAAGATTTAGGCTTGTTCACCAGGTGGATCAGTGAAAGGAGACTAGAGCCAAAGGTGGTGGTGAATATTGAAATCTCCTAGAATGGAGATTTCAGAGAAAGGGGAAATGGATAGAACGTGTTCCATCGTAGAAGTAAGATAATCGAAGAATTTTTCATAGTCAGTAAAATTAGAGGATAAGTCAAACAGTGCAGATATGATTAATCAGAGAATGACAGGAAAGCTGAAGCCAGAGAGTAGAGAATGCAGAAGAATCAAGTTCAGGAACATAAGAGCAAGAAAAGTAGTTGCGCATATATACACGACAGCCACTTTTGGCTTTGAAATGAGTATATATATATATATATATATATATAGTATATACAGTCATTACTCGTTTTATGATGGGGTTATGCCAGGTCATACCTTATCGTATACTGATTATATCGTAAATCGAGAGATTGAAACACATTATAAAAGGGAGATTACGTTAACTCAACTTCCCAAAGTCATCTAACCAAGACTGAACCATAAATGACAACCCATCTTCATTCCTTCCTGTGTTGGTCCAAGTCATCTCCAAGTCTTCACCCCCGAGGCTGGGGGACAGCCTGTGCTTACAGGCACTAGTGGTCAGCCCCTGAGTTAGACAGGAACAGGTTAGGGGGATGGGAATCCGGCCCCTACCTGCACCAACCTTAGCACTGGGGCCCATACCTGAACCAACTGTAGCACTGGGGCCTACACTGGCACTGACCTTACCACTGGGCACACAAATCCACAGTACTGTAATACGATGTTTGGCTGAGAGGTGACAATAACAGGGGGGCAGACATGAACAAGTTGAAAAGACAGGGCTTTGAATGGGTGGCGGGACCTGAACCATAAGAATGCCTGCATGCCGGGGCCGCCATCTTGCCTGAGACAAGCAACGGTCACCTTGTGTGTGCCTTGCGCTTTCTGATGGCCAAATCGTTATAGTGGGAAATTTATTGTGAATCGAATTTTGGGGTGGAACTTTTCTATTATCACTGTAGTGAATTATTGTAAACCGAATCATCGTAAAACGAGTAATGACTATATATATATATATATATATATATATATATATATATATATATATATATATATATATATACAGAATTTGATGCTGATGACTCCATTGTGACAGGTTGGACAAAGGGACGGAAGTTGACGTCATGGGTAAACTGGACTTTCTAAGTAAGAGGGGAAGGATATTTAATGACAGACCTAAATTTAAAGAGATTAAGGGTGATTTAGTTTACACTGTTGTGAAACTTGAGGACGGAATGAACAGAATGCTTAGTCTGTTAACCCGCCCCTTCCCGACGACGTATGGGTACGTCACCACGATTTGCATTTGCCAGTCCCGGCGACGTACCAGTACGTCGTGCAATTGCAATGTGCATAATTTCGACAATTTTCAAATTTCGCGCTTGATTTGCGGTACGTACCCTCGCCTGACCTTCCCCTACCTGCCACCAGGCGGGGACACTCGGCGACCCCGCGCGACTCGCGCTAGCCCGCCACTCGTCCACTCACCTGGTAGCCACGGTCCTGCTCAGACATGGCTAAGAGAGGTCTCTCAGAGAGCGAAATTCAAGTCGCCCTGGACACCTTTACCGGCGACAGTGATTCCCCACTGGATGACGAGGAGATGGACAAAGATTATGTGCAGCCAGAGGAGGAAGAAACCACCAGCAGTGACGAGGAAGTTCCGTCACCAAGGAAGCGGCAGTACGTGACTTACCGTGCTGCTAGAGAGGGGCAGGAGGCAAAGAAGGCACGTGGTATGTCATATCCCTATCCCCAGCGTGCCTTGGAAGCAGAATTCGAGGTCGAGGACGAGGACGGAGACGTGGGACGTGCTGCCACGTGGTATGGGCGGGAGGTGATTACGCATCGTGGCCCAGAGCGCACACCACGTCGTATAAGCAGGAATGGGCCTAGCATTCTGTTTGGGGCGGTAGGAAGTGAAGTGGAGGGAGTGGGGAGTGAAATGGACATTCCTGGGATTAGGGAAAGTGAGAGTGAGGTGGGTGAGTCATTGCTCTCCCTACGCAGTGTGAGGCGGCAGAGTGGATCACGTGGGCCAGTGCGGGTGCGTTCCTTATCACGTGGGGTTGTGAGGGAGGGGGAAGGTGGGGAGGAACCACTCCAAAGCACGTCTTATGCTCCCCAATATCCCCTAACATGTGGTCAAGCAAGGTTGCGTGAGAGAGCACGTGGTGTGGTAATGGAGGGGGAAGGTAGGGAAGAACCACTCCCCAGCACGTCTTCTGCTCCCCAATATCCAACTATTTCATCCCCACAGCCCCCTAATGTTCCTCAAGGCCGTAAGGGTAAGGGAAAGGGAAAGGGTAAAGGCAGAGGGAAGAGGAGTGACAGTGGGGAAGCCCTCCGTACTCCTTCTCCTCAACCTCCCCAACCAGGATCTCCTCCCCACCCAGACGAAGGCGGTGATGGGGACGAGGGATTTGTGTCGTGGGATTGGGAGGATGGGAGTGATTTTTCTCCCCTCATTCACCCCTTCACTGAGCAGGGGCGATCTGGCTGCATTGCACCAGGTATTCACTGTAATTCAAGCAGGTTGGATTTTTTCCACCTGTTTTTCAGTGAGGCCTTCATTGATCAGATCGTGTTTCAAACAAACCTGTTTGCAAGCGGCCAGCGGCTAGAAAGTGAAAGATTGGGAACAAGGAGTAGGCATTCAATGATTTATGATTACCCTGTCTCCATTCCAGAAATGTTCTCATTTTTTGCCCTTCTCCTTTTGATGGGTATAATAAGAAAAAATAGAATTCCTGCTTACTGGACTACGGACCCTGTTATGTTTACCCCCATATTTGGTCAAGTGATGAGCCGTAATCGGTTTCAACAAATTCTGAGTCGCCTCCATTTTTATGATGCTAATGACCCTGCAAATGCAAACAACACGGACAAAATGAGGCGAATTAGGCTGGTCTTTGATCACCTTAGGCAAACCTTTTGATCCTCATTCTATCCCTATAGAGATCTCGTCATAGACGAGAGTCTCGTGTTGTGGAGAGGCAATATTTCATTCAGACAGTATATACCCAGCAAAAGGCACCGTTTTGGGTTCAAGATCTTTGTTATGTGTGACTGTAGGACTGGATACGTGCAAGACATAGTCTTGTACACCGGTGCGCAGACAGACATAATAGAAGATCGAAGTATAGGACTTTCGGGAGCAGTGGTAAAGACGATGATACAAGACTACCTTCATCGTGGTCACGTTCTCTATCTCGACAACTGGTACACTAGCCCTCTTCTCGCTCGTTATCTTCACAGACATGAAACGGGAGTCTGTGGAACCGTAAAGGTGAACCGGCGTCACATGGTCAAGGTAGGGCGGAAACTTGCAAGGAGTGAGGTTGTCTTCTTCAAAGCAAACAACATCCTTGCAACAATGTGGAACCACAACAGAGAAGTAAGCCTCTTGTCCACGGTTCACCGCCCCTTGATGCACCGTACTGATTCTGTTGATTACCATAGCGAGAGCAGGCGTCGTGTTTGGAAACCTGAATGTGTCATGGACTATAATATAAACATGCGCCTCGTGGACCAGTCAGACTCCATGATATCGACGGTAGAGTGTGCCAGGACCACGATGAAGTGGTATAAAAAACTGTTCTTTCACTTGCTAGATATCACTGCTCTGAATTGCCACCACCTTCACGCCATGACCACAGGAGTTCAGGAAACATTTGAAGGGTTTGTGAGGGAGCTCACACGAGAAATCTTTGCAAAGTATGCTGTTGAAAGGCCCCAACAGCGCCCCCGCACTGCCCATATTACCCACACTCCCCAGAGAATATCCGTCCGCCATTTCCCCACTCCTATCCCGCCCCAGCCCAACAGACCTAGGCCCCAGCGCAGGTGTCACGTGTGCAGTCATTCCCAGGTGAGACTCACGACACAGAGGAAGGACACCCGCTATGAGTGCGTGCAGTGTGATGTGGGTCTGTGTATTCACCCATGTTTTAGTGAATATCACACGTTGCTGCAATTTTAGCATGGTGTGAATGCGAAAGGATGCAGAAATTATGATGTAAATGCGACAGACAGACGCTCTGTGAAAATATCAGTCATGTGGATCGCCAAATATTAGTATAAAGTGCCTACGGGTAGAACATAAGTGCAAACATTGGGTGTAAGTATATAAATCTGCCCTAAGTTGAAATTTACATAGAGAGGGTTGTTTGATGCGATATTCTGTCGCTCAGTGCAATAAATACGGCCCCTTATTATAAATTTTCTATTATGTGACATTCTTACGGGTATAATTTAAGTTCAAATTATTGTATATGATGATGTATTTCCTAAGTCAAATATTCATAGCGTGTCTATAAAGATAAGATTTCCTGACGCTAAGTCGAATGAATAAGGCACGTATTAGTCAAAATAAAAGTCAGCAAGTGATAAAGTGAATAATTAGTATATAAGTGTGTGAGTGAATTAGTATATAAGTGTGTGAGTATTATGTATGACGTAACATTCCTTGCGAGGGTATTTTCAGGCGATATTCTCACGCTCACTTGAATAAATAATGGCAGTAAGTATGTACAGTGCATTGGAGGGGTGTAAACGTGTGTAATGTAAGTGGGAAAATATAATTGGAGTGAATAAATAAAGTAGATGATGAAACACGAGTGTTTGAGATCGTGGTTGCTACGTGAATAGGCGCTAGCATATCGCTAAATGCCCTCGTAATGAATGAAAATAATTGAAAACCTTCACAGTGGTGGGGGAAAGGTTCTATGTAAATGGGAAAATAATTGGAAAGTGATAAAACAATTTGGTATGTTGAAATACGAGTCATAGCGAGTGTGCTTACTAAGCTGATGTGCGCTAAACTTATGCTGCATGTCATCAAAATGAATGAAAACATCTGAAATCACTTACAAACAGTTGTAATTGGTAAATTGTCATTGAAACAGAAGTATACAAGTAGAAAAAATGATCGGTAGACTCATAACAGAAAATTAGCAGATAGCATGATACGGCTCGGACCTAACTCGCTATGCTTACGCGATGGTACAATGCTTATTTTTCCTATATATGTGTCTGAAATACATTATATTGTTACTGTTATTGTTTATTAGTACAAATTCAATAAATGTAGAGGTGTTGTGTGTTGTTTGTCCCATTACTCCTTACCATAGAAAACGTTAACGCATATCCAGCCCATTACAGAATACGATACCTGCGGGGGGAAACCGCACCTGTATAGACCACTTATAGACCGCAGAGACCACTTTCTTCAAGATTTTCCATAGTTTCTCGACCTAAGCGGAAGTCTCATAAGAAAAAAAAATTTTCCAAAAAGGCTCGGGACTGGGGGATGTCATAGGTGCGGAAAGGCTCGGGACGTGACGGGTTAAGGATATGATAGGGTCTGTAACTTTTAATAATGTATATGCACCAGTTTCAGTCCATGGATTTATGTATGGTTTACCCAAGGTGCACAAGTTAGGAATTCCTCTTAGGCCAATAGTTTCCTCAATTATGCCAGTGGGGTATTACTTGGTTAAATTTCTACAACCTCTGGTGACACCATTCACGACCAATGAATTTACTGTTTCTAATTCTAGTAGTTTTGTGAGAGAAATTTTAGCACTGAAATTACCGAAGGAATATATATTAACTACAGTAGTTATGATGTGGAATCTTTGTTCATAATGTACCTCTTGATGAGACTTCAGATATAATTTTGGAGAATTATTAACTGTCAGATATTTTTTTATATAAGTAAGGAGCTAATTAGGAGACTGTTTAAATTTGCCATTTCTGAATCTTGCTTTCTTTTTAACAGTACATTATATAGGTTGACGGTGTCACCATGGGGTTTAGCTTAGGTCCAGTTTTTGTTAATGCTTTTTGCATAATAAGAAGGTTAAATGGTTAAGGGATTGTCCAATAGATTTTAGGCCTATTTATTACAGATGATATGTGGATGACATGTTGGTAATTTTCAAGTGTGAGGAGGATAACCATTGATTTTTTCAGCATTTGGATAGTCAGCATAAAAACATTAAATTTACATGTGAAAAGGAAAATTATGGCTCACTGTCATTTTGGATATTCTTATTACAAAGCCTAGTACTGGGTTAGTTACTGTGATCTATAGAAAACCTACAAACATAGGTCTTGGTTTAAGTTGGTTAGTTTTTTGCTCTCAGACCTATAAGATTAATTCAGTCAAAACCCTGCTAAATAGGGCCTATGATATCTGCTCCAGCTATATGACTTTTCATGATGAAAGATGTAAATTAGGAAGCTATTTTGTGAGTAAAAACTATAATGAATAAATGCTTGACTGTATTCTGAAGAAATTCCTTTTCAATAAGCTATCACAGGACATTAGAAAGAAATGGGATGTACCTAAATTGGTGAAATATGTTAGGATGTCATTTTACGGAAAATTAGTTATGAATATCATAAGTTAGTTCTTAACATTTTAAGAAGTAATTTCCCTGCTGTAAATTTTAGGATTGTCTTTATTAAGCCCTTCGCGCACTGTGACTAAGTACGAGTCAAAACAGTTTTAGCCTGAAGAGGAACCGATGACGCACTATGACACACTTGCAATGGGGGTCTGAAGGGATGCCTATTAGGCAATTCTGGATGCAAATATTCATCAAAACTTATGTTTTAGCATGAAATGCGTCAATATTTGGTGTGTCATAGGGGAAGGTGTCTATTTCCAAGCGAACACTCTTAAATAGTCGGCATGCTTTCAGTTTTTAGTTCAGCGGTGAGGGGACATGCATGCGATTTTTGGTGATTTACTCGAAAACTATTGGTCCTATCAGAATCCCACCAATACCACGTGAATGCTTGTGAAATTCTGCATCTAGATATATGCTTAGCTCTTGCATCATGTGGGCAAAGTTTTGTGCTACTGTACAGTGTAGGGCAGTTATTTTCATTGTTGAACAACAGTATTCTCACCTCATTTCTGTACTTTCACAGTACTTTTACTCATCAGTTTTGTGTGGTTTTATTAGCGTATTGTATAGTATAAACATCAGGGAAGATGATGGTATACAATTTATACCATTATAGCCCATTTCTGAGGCAAATAAAATACATGGGAATGTTTTCCTTTGTGTGCAAGTCCAGCCTGCTCTCGTGGCAGTTTCTCTTATCATGTCACACTCACAGAAAACTTATGGTGTGTGAGGGGGTTAATGGTTTCAGAATAGGGACTTATGTCAACTTTAGCCTATTCACTGCTCCAGTGTTTGTTTAAACATACATCCCATGTGTGGCAGTTTTCAAATATTTAGAAAAATTATTAGAAAAAAATCATACTGTCAAAAGATATAGAAAAAAATCCCGAGTTCATTGATAAATAATACAATCCAGCAAAGCAATAATTTACCTCTGAAACAGGTCCGTGAAGTAATAAACAATAAATATTCCCTGTGTGATGGTGCCAGGCGAACGATGTGTTATGGTTACACTGTGTCGTCAGTGTCAAGCTTGCTATCAGATAAGGTGTAAATCATCATCTGAACCATCACTGTCATCATCTAACAACGCATCACTATCATCACTACACTCATCCAGAGATTTCATCCAATATTTGCTTGGGCTACTGCTAGTGGTGGCATGGAGATTTCGTACCATTAACTTCGGCATTTTGTAGGTAACTAAGCTGAGCTCTGCTCCTTGTAAAATTGCATAATGTATGTATGGCAATATTCTATAGGGTGCCGTAAATTGTTAGCTGATTTATTTCATGTCATTTCTGACGGTGGAATTCTTGAAAGCAGGAAATCATATATGATACAATCACAGTCAGAGTCATTTGGACTCAAATATATATGATAGTCCCCCTGAATAGGCCAAATCATAAAGGTTACTCAGCTGGATAGAATGGGAATAACAGATGACGATGAGCATGAGGTCTAAGCTGTTTCTTCTGAGCCTTTCCAAACTTCCTTAGGTGCGATTTATATAATGTGCTGTTTGAACGAACTTCAGGAACAGAGTGAAAAAATGGCGAGTCTCTCTTCCCTCATAGGATTCAGAGATGCCAACTATTTATTAATTACAATTCTCTAAATACAGCTGAATTACTACATGAAATATACAAGGCAAATCTAACTTAATTTCATCCTAATTTTAATTAAACTAATGCTAAATATTCCCGTTATCTACTCTCTCTCTCTCTCTTTTGTCACGTGGGCTACTACCATGCGGTTGTGTTTCCCTGGAGTTAACCGACTGTCACTGGTTTCTCTCCTGCCTGAGGATGACACTTTCTGCCTGTGGAATATGGAGTGACCGTTTTTTTTTTTTTTTTTTAATGAACTGTGCCTACTGACTCCCCCCAAAATAGACACAGATGGCAGTTCCAAGCCAATAATGAAGGATAGCCGTGGTGATAACCTCATCTGCCTCGGAATTGAACTCTTCTAAATGAGGTGCTAATCCCTTAATTGGATTGGCCTGGCAGCCTCCCTTGTTCTAGGTGCCAGGTGCTCGTGAGTCAGAACGGAAGCTACTGTGGCTGATTCATGACGGACAGAAATCTGTTAAACTCTGCACCATTAGACCTAGCCCTTATATTTGTGGGAAAGGAGGGGAGAGCTCTCTCTCTCTCTCTCTCCTCCTCGGGTTCAGGCCACTCGTCATGTAGAAGTGATCCAAGAGTCCACTAAGTTAAGGCCACTTAGTGTTTAAGTACCTAATTGCCCCTATATGTATCTTGTCCCTCCACGTGCATTAGGATAGTGTTTCGGGTCACGTACACCAGTATCTTGTATGTGTACCCATATCTTGTTTGAGCACCTGTTATGTGTCTCTGTTCTATGTAACATTCCAAGCTCATATCTTGGATTGTGTACTTGTTTCATGTAAATATTCAGAACCTGTAGTATAAGTCAGATGTATAGTGAAGTAGGAGTTTGACCACCCAGTGTTTCACCCATCTAATTAACTATAATCAAGAACCCCTGTTGCCCATGGTCAGATAGGCCGAGTTGGTAATTGAAAATCCATAACATATTATTATTTGGCGACCTCGTGGCAGGATACACAGTTCTTGATTCTAACCTAAAAAACTGCTATCATGATTCTAACTAGCGACTGTGATGTTGGAGCATTTGTGGAATAGGATCCTAGTCTGAGATGGAAAGCTTCAAGAAAGTCGAGCTCAAAATTGTGGCTCAATCTCAGCAGCTGAGATTCCATGGGAATGTCAGCAAGTCTATTTCCCTTAATGCAATTGTACAGGCTATGTTTGGAGAACGAGACAAAGTTGAGCCAGAGTTGCTAGACTCAGTCTCCACCTTAGAGATCTCTGAAACACAGAAATTATATAGTCCTGATGACAGTGCCTTAATTGTTGACCCTGAACCGTTAGATTGAGAGAATCTTGCTAACAGCTGTTCTTTGGGGAGAGCCACCACTTCCCAATGTTTGTAATGAGGTAACCCACTGCATCCTGGCAGGTTTTTCACCACTGACCCCCCTCCCCCCCAATCTCTGCAAGATTTTGAATTTTTTTTTTGGCTCAAACCTTCGTTTTTTTTATGAGAAACAATGGTAATTCACAAAAAAGGTGCTCACTCGAGCTTAGACCTGGTCTAAACAGATGACCCTCCAAACACCTGGTACCATGTTCTCTGGAGCCATGCTGCGGCTGTCGCGTTTTCTATGGTAGTAGTAACTATTGCAAACCACTCAGAATAGGTAGATATTTGTTCATTTGGTACGAATTAATATGTAATACAAGAATATATTGGTTTTCACAAAATAATATAGGAAATATAAGCATTGTTTCACTAACTGAACACATTAACATACCTCACCTTCTTTGGCGACGTTACGTCCTCATCACTTCTGCTCATTTCTTCTTCTGGTGCCACGTCATCTTTGTCCTCCACATCATCATCGATTGGGGAATCACTCTTGCCTTGAATTTCGTGCCGTGGCATGACATGTCTTTTTGTGGCCAGGTCACTGCTGACAAGTGTGTTGCCGAGACAATGGCGTGCAGGTGGGGGGGTCACGCGGGGTAAGGCAGTGTCGTGGCCTGGCTGCTGGTAGAGGAAAGTTTCCTACTTATGCCTACCAAAAATCACATGCAAAACTTGAAAAATGTGCAAATGATGGACATCATAATTGCAAAACGTATCAATACCTCGAAGGGAGTCAGCGTGACAAAATGTTACAAAGTATCCATATGTGAAATATATGCCTTGGGTTAAAGCTTGAATCAACCAAGATTAAATTAAAGGAGGTAGAAGTGCACGCCAGTATGAGACTGAAAGAAATGGAGCATGAGTTTCGCCTTAAGCAGCTAAGTAGTTCCCCTATTCTTGTTTCTCAATTGGTGAGGTGTTTGAAGTGGCAAAGAATACCAAGCTGGTTCCCCCTTTTTATGGTTAGGGTGTCACTAAGTATTTTGTTTCATATTAGAAAAGGTGGCTGAGAGTCTCTCTTGCCCAAACTTTCCCTGGCCAATATTGTTGCAAAGTGTGTTAAACGGAGAGGCTCAGGAGGCCTATGTTGCATTAACCACCACTCAGCGTGCCGATTATGAGATAATTAAGGATTCCAACATTAAGGCATGTGAGCTTGTGCCAGAGGCCTACCGAATCAAATTTAGAACGATGAGCAAGTGGAGGGATCAGACGCATGTGGAGTATGCTAAGACGCTTACAGACTTGCTAGGTCATTGGCTTCACTCAAAGGAAATTAGTAGCTTCCCTGAGCTGAGGAAGCTTATTGTCTTGGAAAGCTTCGTTACTAGTGCTTCTAGGGATGTAGCCACTCACTTGATTGGAAAGGGGTGGATACCCTTGCTGTGTTGGCTAATAATTATACGGTGGTCCATCATTTTGACTTTAAGCCCCCATTGATTGTAAGAGGATGGAGAGCAGAGCAAATTGTGAACACTTTTTCTTGTAATGATAATCATTCCTGGTGCCTCAGGGAAGTCTTCTTTCCCATAGTCTAATAGAGCCCCTAATTTGGACACTGTAGATAAGAGGTTGGGGAAAGAGACCCGATTTTGTTACTATTGCAATAAGAAGGGTCATACTGAGGAATTTTGCTGAAGAAAGATTGGGCGTGGGCTCAAGCCAAAGACCTTTGCATTTGTGAATTCACAGGGTTTTCGGGACACTGATGGGGAACGTGCACTCACTTGTGTTCGCAGTCGCAAAATATTTGTCCAGCAGTTGCCTGTTTGTAGTGAGTCCTCTTATGAACCAGTTGTAGTTAATGTTAACCTGCCGTGTCTTAATAACATATGGATGAGTTGCAACGTTTTTTCTTGCTCAATTCTGATGTCGTACCCATACGTCTTGCAATTACAAGGTCCACCACTTCCACAATTTTCAAATTTTGCACGTGATGTTTGGTACATAGACGTGGGACACGTTCCTCTAACTGCTGCCAGGTGGAGACAATCTCCGATCCCTCGTGACCCACGTGCACTCTTGTCTCGGTCACTCACCAGTTAGCAGTGACCCGGCAGAGACATGGCATGCCAAAGTCTCTCTGACAACAAAATTCAAGCCGCCCTTGACCCCTTCACAGGCGACAGTGATTCACCAATCGATGACGATGTGGCAGACAAGGACTACGTGCTGCCTGACAATGAAACGAGCTGCAATGATGAAGAGATACCATCACCAAGGAAGGGTCGATATGTGATGTACCCTAAGGCGAGGGAAGGCCACCCTGCACCTCCACCACGTGCACACACCTCTCTCCAGCCCCTAGATGAAGGCTCTGAAGGGGACGAGGACGAGGACGAGGATGAGGATGGAGCCGTGGGATGTGGTGTTACCGCATGGTGGGAGAGGGAAAGGATTTTGCCGTGGGGAGCTGAAGGTGCAGCAAAACGTAAAATAAGGTATGGTGTTTCTGTTTTGTCAGGGGAAGGCGCGAGTGGTGTGGCAGGAGTGATCAGTGAAAGGGAAAGTGGTGGTGGTAGGGAGGCAGCACCCGGGCGACCACATGGCATACCTTGGCAGCGGGCAGGTGAGGAGCAGCTTCTTTCTCCTAGCAATATTCCTTTGCTTCCTTCCCATAGCCCCATGATTTGGGGAAAGGAAGCAAAGGGAAGGGAGAGGGAAGAGGAGCGCGAGTGGGGAAGGGCGCCGCTCTCAACCTCCCCAACCACCCCCACCATCCCCACCACCCTCTCCTCCCCACCCCAACGAAGTGGAAGATTGGGACATTGGTGTGTCATGGGACTGGAAGGATGCAAGTGACTTCATGCCTATCGTTCACCAGTTCACCAAGGAGTGGTAGTCTGGCTGTACTGCACCTATACTTTGTTGAGTAGTTTGTGGAGTGAATTGTGGAGAAGACCAACACATTCGCAAGCAGCCAGTGCTGTGAAATTGAGCGTGAAGTACGACAAGTAAGCACTCCTAGCAATATGGCTTCCCAGTTCCCATAGGTGAAATATTCATCTTTTTTGCCCTGGTTCTCTTGATGGGTATTGGACGGAAAAGACAAATTCTGGGATACTGGTCTACGGACCCCATGACCAGCACATGTTTCTTTGGGAAGGTAATGAGCCGGAAAAGATTTCAGCAACTTCTGAGCTGCCTCCACTTTCATGATGCCAATGACCCTCCTAATGCAAATAACACTGATAAAATGAGGAGAATAAGGATGGTATTTGATCACCTGTGGGAAAAATTCCACTCATCCTTCTATCCTTACAGAGACCTTGTCATAGACAAGAGTCTCATGTTGTGAAGAGGCAATATTTCTTTTTGGCAGTACATACCCAGCAAGAGACACCATTTTGGGTTCAAGATCTTCATTATGTGTGACTGTAAAATTGGTCATGTGCAAGACATAGTCTTATATGACGGAGCACAGATAGAGATAACAGAAGATTGAAGTATTGGACTCTCTGGGGCTGTGGTAATAATTGAAGTATTGGACTCTCTGGGACCATTGTAAAGACAATGATTGTGGTCACGTCCTGTAGCTGGATTAATGGTACACTAGCCCCCACCTCACTTGGTACCTCCACCATCACGACACCGGAGTCTGTGGCACAGTCAAGAAAAACCGTGGCCATATGGTCAAGGTTGGGAGGAAATTTGACAAGAATGAGGTAGTTTTCTTCAAGGCAAACAACATCCTCACCACCATATGGAACCACAACAGGGATGTTCTCCTCCTGTTGATAGTACACCACCCCCTGATGCACTGCACCGACTCCATGGATTACCGCAGTGAGAGAAGGTTCCACGTTTGGAAACCAGATTCAGTACTAGACTACAACGTCAACATGAGGCAAGTAGACCTGTCAGACTCCATGATTTCCAGTGTGGAATGTGCCAGGACCACGATGAAGTGGTACATAAAGCTCTTCTTCTGCTTGCTCGATATCACAGTCCTGAAGGTCCACTACCTCCACGCCATGACTACAGGAACCTCTGAGACCTTCGAGGGGTTTGTGAGGGAGCTGTCTCGGGAAATCATCGTGAGGTAGGCAGAGGACAGGCCCCACCATTGCACCCGGCATGCCACTGCCGCCCAGACTCCCCTACGCCTCTCAGGACACCACTTCCCCACCACTATCCCTCCTCAACTGAACTCTCCTAGACCCCAGCACCTCTGTCACATATGCAGCCAATCAAGAATGAGAGCAACCACTCAGAGAAAATGCGCGAAATGCGAGTGTGTGGAATGCAATGTAGGATTGTGCGTTGAGCCTTGTTTCAAGGAATACCACACCTTAGTGCATTACCGATACTGTGTGTGCTTGCGATATGACGCTTACGTTAATACTAAGTGCTGTAAAATGCAGTAATATGATGCTCACTATAATACTTAGTGCTGTAAATATGCGATAATATGACGCTCATTATAATCGTAAGGCCTGTAAATATGCGATAATCTGATGGTCACTATAATAGTAAGGCCTGTGAATATGTGATAAGGTATATAAGTTGGAAACTGGTATAATGTTAATGGAAAAGTATAACGTAAGTGAAAAAATAGAATGTAAGTTGAAACAACAGTCATAGTGAGTCATATGTGCAAGAATCGTAGGGTGATTTTCCAGGTGACTAGCTAAATGGAACAATGCTTCTATTGCCTA
>NC_137056.1:19287020-19293341 GCF_032717465.1 Coenobita brevimanus | reverse complement strand
TCTCAATAATGATGTTATCTTAATTCAGCATGTCTTCACTTTATATGTTAAAGTCATATTGGAAACTCCAATTTACATATTTTTATATGATACGAATATTTATTGCACTCTAAGATTTTTGATGTCTGATAGAACAGGGTACAAAATGTCCTGTACACTGGATAATTATTGAGAACACATAAACATATTCTACTCTACATTTCTATGCAGTAAAAAGAAGAGAGAATTTTTACAAATATAGGTGCATCCATTTGAAGGACTGTTTTTTGTACACACCTGCTGGGAAGTGACTATCACATTTAGAAGATTTAAATGAGTTATTATTTGTGTGTGTGTGAGACACATTGAAAAGATAAAAAAGGTACTCCATAATGTAGATGTAAAAAGAAAATAGTGAGGTGGAATGATGCAGCAGAGAGAGAGATAAGGTATTTAGTGACACATGAGGGGAATGTGATTTAGAGAATTGTAATTAAAGCATGTGCAATATGGAGAATTTCATGTGATTATGTGCTATAGATATCATTGATATTAATTAAGTTTATGAACAGAATGGCAAATTTCTGATGTGATTGAATACGATCCTGCTTCAAGAATTTCATGTCATTTCTGACGGTGGAATTCTTGAAAGCAGGAAATCATATATGATACAATCACAGTCAGAGTCATTTGGACTCAAATATATATGATAGTCCCCCTGAATAGGCCAAATCATAAAGGTTACTCAGCTGGATAGAATGGGAATAACAGATGACGATGAGCATGAGGTCTAAGCTTTTCTTCTGAGCCTTTCCAAACTTCCTTAGGTGCGATTTATATAATGTGCTGTTTGAACGAACTTCAGGAACAGAGTGAAAAAATGGCGAGTCTCTCTTCCCTCATAGGATTCAGAGATGCCAACTATTTATTAATTACAATTCTCTAAATACAGCTGAATTACTACATGAAATATACAAGGCAAATCTAACTTAATTTCATCCTAATTTTAATTAAACTAATGCTAAATATTCCCGTTATCTACTCTCTCTCTCTCTCTTTTGTCACGTGGGCTACTACCATGCGGTTGTGTTTCCCTGGAGTTAACCGACTGTCACTGGTTTCTCTCCTGCCCGATGATGACACTTTCTGCCTGTGGATTATGGAGTGACCGTTTTTTTTTTTTTTTTTTTTTAATGAATTGTGCCTACTGACTCCCCCCAAAATAGACACAGATGGCAGTTCCAAGCCAATAATGAAGGATAGCCGTGGTGATAACCTCATCTGCCTCGGAATTGAACTCTTCTAAATGAGGTGCTAATCCCTTAATTGGATTGGCCTGGCAGCCTCCCTTGTTCTAGCTGCCAGGTGCTCGTGAGTCAGAACGGAAGCTACTGTGGCTGATTCATGAGGGACAGAAATCTGTTAAACTCTGCACCATTAGACCTAGCCCTTATATTTGTGGGAAAGGAGGGGAGAGCTCTCTCTCTCTCTCCTCCTCGGGTTCAGGCCACTCGTCATGTAGAAGTGATCCAAGAGTCCACTAAGTTAAGGCCACTTAGTGTTTAAGTACCTAATTGCCCCTATATGTATCTTGTCCCTCCACGTGCATTAGGATAGTGTTTCGGGTCACGTACACCAGTATCTTGTATGTGTACCCATATCTTGTTTGAGCACCTGTTATGTGTCTCTGTTCTATGTAACATTCCAAGCTCATATCTTGGATTGTGTACTTGTTTCATGTAAATATTCAGAACCTGTAGTATAAGTCAGATGTATAGTGAAGTAGGAGTTTGACCACCCAGTGTTTCACCCATCTAATTAACTATAATCAAGAACCCCTGTTGCCCATGGTCAGATAGGCCGAGTTGGTAATTGAAAATCCATAACATATTATTATTTGGCGACCTCGTGGCAGGATACACAGTTCTTGATAAACTAAAAACTGCTATCTTGATTCTAACTATCGACTGTGATTTTGGATCATTTGTGGATTAGGATCCTAGTCTGAGATGGAAAGCTTCAAGAAAGTCGAGCTCAAAATTGTGGCTCAATCTCAGCAGCTGAGATTCCATTAATGTCAGCAAGTCTATTTTTAATGCAATTGTACAGGCTATGTTTGGAGAACGAGACAAAGTTGAGCCAGAGTTGCTAGACTCAGTCTCCACCTTAGAGATCTCTGAAACACAGAAATTATATAGTCCTGATGACAGTGCCTTAATTGTTGACCCTGAACCGTTACATTGAGAGAATCTTGCTAACAGTTGTTCTTTGGGGAGCCACCACTTCCCAATGTTTGTAATGAGGTAACCCACTGCATCCTGGCAGGTTTTTCACCACTGACTCCCCCCAATCTCTGCAAGATTTTGATTTTTTTTGGCTCAAACCTTCGTTTTTTTATGAGAAACAATGGTAATTCACAAAAAAGGTGCTCACTGAGCTTAGACCTGGTCTAAACAGATGACCCTCCAAACACCTGGTACCATGTTCTCTGGAGCCATGCTGGCTGTCGCGTTTTCTATGGTAGTAGTAACTATTCCAAACCACTCAAAATAGGTAGATACTGTTCATTTGGTATGAATTTATATGTAGTATAAGAATATATTGGTTTTCAAAAATAATATAGGAAATATAAGCATTGTTTCACTAACTGAACACATTAACATACCTCACCTTCTTTGGCGACGTCCTCATCACTTCTGCTCATTTCTTCTTCTGGTGCCACGTCATCTTTGTCCTCCACATCATCATGATTGGGAATCACTCTTGCCTTGAATTTCGTGCCGTGGCATGACATGTCTTTGTGGCCAGGTCACTGCTGACAAGTGTGTTGCCGAGACAATGGCGTGCAGGTGGGGGTCAGGGGTAAGGCAGTGTCGTGCCTGGCTGCTGGTAGAGGAAAGTTTCCTACTTATGCCTACCAAAATCATGCAAAACTTGAAAATGTGCAAATGATGGACATCATAATTGCAAAATCAATCGGGGAGTCAGCGTGACAAAATGTTACAAGTATCCATATGTGAAATATATGCCTTGGGTTAAAGCTTGAATCAACCAAGATTAAATTAAAGGAGGTAGAAGTGCACGCCAGTATGAGACTGAAAGAAATAAGCATGAGTTCGCCTTAAGCAGCTAAGTAGTTCCCCTATTCTTGTTTCTCAATTGTGAGGTGTTTGAAGTGGCAAAGAATACCAAGCTGGTTCCCCCTTTTTATGGTTAGGGTGTCACTAAGTATTTTGTTTCATATTAGAAAAGGTATTTGAGAGTCTCTCTTAAACTTTCCCTGGCCAATATTGTTGCAAAGTGTTAAAGGAGGCTCAGGAGGCCTATGTTGCATTAACCACCACTCAGCGTGCCGATTATGAGATAATTAAGGATTCCAACATTAAGGCATGTGAGCTCTAGAGGCCTACCGAATCAAATTTAGAACGATGAGCAAGTGGAGGGATCAGAGCATGTGGAGTATGCTAAGACGCTTACAGACTTGCTAGGTCATTGGCTTCACTCAAAGGAAATTAGTAGCTTCCTGAGCTGAGGAAGCTTATTGTCTTGGAAAGCTTCGTTACTAGTTTCTAGGGATGTAGCCACTCACTTGATTGGAAAGGGGTGGATACCCTTGCTGTGTTGGCTAATAATTATTGGTCCATCATTTTGACTTTAAGCCCCCATTGATTGTAAGAGGATGGAGAGCAGAGCAAATTGTGAACACTTTTTCTTGTAATGATAATCATTCCTGGTGCCTCAGGGAAGTCTTCTTTCCCATAGTCTAATAGAGTAATTTGGACACTGTAGATAAGAGGTTGGGGAAAGAGACCGATTTTGTTACTATTGCAATAAGAAGGGTCATACTGAGGAATTTTGCTGAAGAAAGATTGGGCGTGGGCTCAAGCCAAAGACCTTTGCATTTGTGAATTCACAGTTTTCGGGACACTGATGGGGAACGTGCACTCACTTGTGTTCGCAGTCGCAAAATATTTGTCCAGCAGTTGCCTGTTTGTAGTGAGTCTTATGAACCAGTTGTAGTTAATGTTAACCTGCCGTGTCTTAATAACATATGGATGAGTTGCAACGTTTTTTCTTGTTCAATTCTGATGACGTACCCATACGTCTTGCAATTACAAGGTCCACATTCCACAATTTTCAAATTTTGCACGTGATGTTTGGTACATAGACGTGGGACACCTCCTCTAACTGCTGCCAGGTGGAGACAATCTCCGATCCCTCGTGACCCACGTGCACTCTTGTCTCGGTCACTCACCTGTTAGCAGTGACCCGGCAGAGACATGGCATGCCAAAGGTCTCTCTGACAAAATTCAAGCCCCCCTTGACCCCTTCACAGGCGACAGTGATTCACCAATCGATGACGATGTGTACAAGGACTACATGCTGCCTGACAACGAAACGAGCAGCAATGATGAAGAGGTACCGTCGCCAAGGAAGGGTCGATATGTGATGTACCCTAAGGCGAGGGAAGGCCACCCTGCACCTCCACCACGTGCACGCACCTCTCTCCAGCCCCTAGATGAAGGTTCTGAAGGGGACGAGGACGAGGACGAGGATGAGGATGGAGCCGTGGGATGTGGTGTTACCGCATGGTGGGAGAGGGAAAGGATTTTGCCGTGGGGAGCTGAAGGTGCAGCAAAAAATAAGATATGGTGTTTCTGTTTTGTCTGGGGAAGGCGCGAGTGGTGTGGCAGGAGGAGTGAAAGGGAAAGTGGTGGTGGTAGGGAGGCAGCAGGGCGACCACATGGCATACCTTGGCAGCGGGCAGGTGAGGAGCAGCTTCTTTCTCCTAGCAATATTCCTTTGCTTCCTTCCCATAGCCCCATGATTTGGGGAAAGGAAGCAAAGGGAAGGGAGAGGGAAGAGGAGCGCGAGTGGGGAAGGGCACCGCTCTCAACCTCCCCAACCACCCCCACCATCCCCACCACCCTCTCCTCCCCACCCCAACGAAGTGGAAGATTGGGACATTGGTGTGTGGGACTGGAAGGATGCAAGTGACTTCATGCCTATTTCACCAGTTCACCAAGGAGTGGTAGTCTGGCTGTACTGCACCTATACTTTGTTGAGTAGTTTGTGGAGTGAATTGTGGAGAAGACCAACACATTCGCAAGCAGCCAGTGCTGTGAAATTGAGCGTGAAGTACGACAAGTAAGCACTCCTAGCAATATGGCTTCCCAGTTCCCATAGGTGAAATGTTCATCTTTTTTGCCCTGGTTCTCTTGATGGGTATTGGACGGAAAAGACAAATTCCAGGATGCTGGTCTATGGACTCTATGACCAACACACCTTTCTTTGGGAAGGTAATGGGTTGGAACAGATTTCAGCAAATTCTGAGCCTCCTCCACTTTTACGATGCTGATGACCCTGTGAATGCTAATAACACTGATAGAATGAGGAGAATAAGGATGGTATTTGATCACCTGCGGGAAAAGTTCCACTCATCCTTCTATCCTTACAGAGACCTTGTCATAGGTGAGAGTCTAATGCTGTGGAGAGGCAATAGTTCTTTTCACCAGTACATACCCAGCAAGAGACACCATTTTGGGTTCAAGATCTTCACTATGTGTGACTGTAAGACTGGTTATGTGCAAGACATGGTCTTATACACAGGCACACGGACAGACATAACAGAAGATCGGAGTATTGGACTCTCTGGGGCCGTGGTAATAAGAAGTATTGAGGGACCATTGTCAATGATTGTGGTCACGTCCTGTACCTGGATAACGGGTACATTAGCCCCCTTCTTGCTTGGTACCTCCGCCTTCATGACACCGGAGTTTGTGGCAGTCAAGATAAACTGTCGCCATATGGTCAAGGTTGGTAGGAAACTTGACAAGACTGAGGTGGTTTTCTTCAAGGCTAACAATATCCTCACCACCATATGGAACCACAACAAGGAAGTTTTCCTCCTGTTGATGGTACACCACCCCTGATGCACCGCGCCAACTCCGTGGATTACTGCAGTGAGAGGAGGCTCCATGTTTGGAAACCAGTGTCAGTACTGGACTACAGTGTCAACATTAGGCAAGTAGACCAGTCAGATTCCATGATTTCCAGTGTGGAATGTGCCAGGAGTAGGATGAGGTGGTACAAAAAGCTCTTCTTCCACCTGCTCGATATCATGGTCCTGAATGTCCACTACCTCCATGCCATGGCTACAGGAACCTCTGAGACCTTCGAGGGGTTTGTGAGGAAGCTGTCTCGGGAAATCATCACGAGGTATGCAGAGGACAGGCCCCACCATTGCACCCGGCATGCCACTGCCGCCCAGACTCCCCTACGCCTCTCAGGACACCACTTCCCCACCACTATCCCTCCTCAACCAAACTCTCCTAGACCCCA
>NC_137056.1:19207020-19282020 GCF_032717465.1 Coenobita brevimanus | reverse complement strand
TAAAAAGAAAGAGTGAGTGGGAAAAGTAAATTCAGAGAGAGAGAGAGAGAGAGAGAGAGAAACAGCTGGGGGAAGTGAAAAGGTAAGCACTGGAACCCAGAATTGTGCAGCGGACGACACTGGATTACAAAATGATGGTGGGAATATTTTCAATTTGATGAATGCAGTTCAATACGGCAATAATTTATATTCCTATAAATATAGTCCAAATCTTTCGCCGTTGAAAGCGTAAAGTGCGACGACAGTTTAGTCATGTTTACAGGATGAAGAAAAGAAACTATTTTTATTATTAGGAAAATCAGATAAATGAACAATATACTGGAATCTCACCTTGAGAGTCCCGGGTTCGATTCTTGTTATTGGCATTTTCTGATGATGATGTTGATGTTTACAGGATATGAGAAAATTTGCTTCTAATCAGTAACTGGCAGCTGGAGGTGGAGGGTGAGGGAGTTGGGGGCAGAAGGCGGGGTAGATTTATTCGCGATTCCCCCTTTCCCTCTGTCCAGGGTAGAGGGGGGGAAGGAAGGGGTAACCCCTGAGCAGAAATTAGTACGTGTGACTGTACATATATATATATATATATATATATATATATATATATATCTTATGCATGGAAGAAGGAACCAAAGGCCAGGGGCCCGGAAACCGTTCCTTCCAAAAAATAAAAACAATAAAAGAGAGCCAAAATCAAGATCAGTTCATTTCGATATGCATGGATACACTGCGTTTGAAAGACTGGAGATGCAGACATAGGGAGACAGTTCAAGAGTTGACCTGTTGCATAAATGAAGGACTGGGAGTAACGGTTAACTCTTGCATTAGAAAGTTGGATAGAAAAGAGATGAAACTTTGTTGCTAGACGGGAGCTACGCTCCCGTCGTAGAGATGGAGGGATGCAAGCAGAGAGTTCAGAGGAGCAGTAACCATTGAAGTACCGACTGAAAAGAGATAAAGATGCAACAGTGCGGGGAAGAGACAGAGTTTTTTTTTTTCTTATGCGAGGAAGAAGGAACCAAAGGCCATGAGCCCGCAGTAACAGTTCCCTCCAAGAGAAAAACAAAATACAATAGAGAGCCAAAGTCAAGATCCGATCATTTTGAGATGCCTGGACACACTGCGTTTCAAAGACTGGAGATCATAGGCAGCAGGAAATACAGACAGAGGGAGACAGTTCCAGAGCTGACCTGTTGCATAAATGAAAGACTGGGAGTAATGGTTAACTCTTGCATTAGAGAGTTGGACAGAAAAGGGATGAGAGTTTGCTGCCAGACGGGTGCTACACGCCCGTCGTAGAGGTGGAGGACTGCAAGCAGACAGTTCAGAGGAGCAGTGACCATTAAAGTAGCAATAGAAAAGAGATAAAGATGCAACAGTGTGGCGAAGAGACAGAGGTTGAAGGGAGTCAGTAAGAGGAGGAGAGTTAATGAGACGAAAAGCCTTTGACTCCACCCTATTGAGAAGAGCTGTATGTGGGGAGCCTCCCCACACATGAGAGTTGTACCCCACACAGGGGCGGATAAAACCCCCTGTATAGAGTCAACAATTGTGCAGGGGTAAAGAAAAAGCGGAGTCAGCTTAGCACACCAAATCTCTTGGAAGCAGATTTTACAAGAGATGTAATATGATCTTTCCAAGATAAGTCCCGAGTAAATGAAACCCCAACCATGTTCAAGGATGATGCAGGATTAAGCTGAATATTATTAAACATTAGTGGGTATACCTGTGGAAGATTTTGTCGGATTGATAGGTGTAAGAACTGAGACTTAGATGCATTAAAAACAACCATATTATTTTTACCCCAGTCAGAGATACGAGCCAAGTCAGACATTAGGTGTGCCATAGCCTCATCCCTTGTTTGTTGAAGTAACTGTTGAGATGGGCGTTGCGGGAACCGAATGGAAAAGTGAAGGGTGGAGTCATCAGCGTATGAGTGGATAGGGTTAGATGTACAGCTTAGAAGATCATTGATGAATAAAAGGAAGAGAGTTGGTGATAGGACACAGCCCTGAAGAACACTACTGTTGATAGATCAAGGAGAAGAACGATGGCTGTCTACAACAGCGGCTATAGAACGACCAGAAAGGAAGCTAGCAATGAAGGCACAAATAGAAGGATAGAAACCGTAGGAGGGCAATTTGGAAATTAAAGATTTATGCCAGACTCGATCGAAAGCCTTTGAGATGTCAAGTGCAATAGCAAAGCTTTCACCAAAGTCCCGAAAGGAGGATGACCAGGAGTCTGAAAGGTAGGTGAGCAGATCGCCAGTGGAGCGTCCCTGACGGAACCCATACTGACGATCGGAAAGAAGGTTGTGATTGGAAAGATGCCTTAAAATTTTTCTATTGAGAATTGATTCGAAAACTTTTGAAATACAGGAAGTTAAAGCAATTGGAAGATAGTTGGAGGGTTGGGAGTGGTCACCCTTCTTTGAGACTGGCTGAATGAGAGCAAACTTCCAGCAAGAAGGAAAAGTACAAATTGACATACAAAGGCGAAAGAGTTTGCCTAGGCAGGGTGTAAGCACAGAAGCACAGTTCTTGAGAACAACAGGAGGGACCCCATCAGGCCCATATGCCTTGTTAGTACTGAGGCCAGTGATGACAGAAAATACATCAACTGAAGAAATTTTACTGTCAACCATGACGAAGTCAGATGGGGGAAGTGATGGAGGAACAGCACCGGAATTGTCTAAGGTGGAATTGGAGGTGAAAGTCTGTGCGAAGAGATCTGCTTTATCAGTAGAAGAAATAGCTACAGAACCATCAGAGTAGAAAAGAGGAGGGAAGGATGATGAGGTAAAGTTGTTAGAAAGATTTTTGGCAAGGTGCCAGAAGGAGCGGGAAGAATTCGAGTTGGAGAGTTGAGAGCATTTAGTATGGATGAAATTATTTTTAGTAGAGCGAAGAACAGACTTAGCACGATTCCGGGCAGAAACGTAAAGATGATGTGATTCAGGGGTGAGTTGGCTCCGGTACCTTTTGTAGGCCCTCTCCTTGTTGCAGACAGCATTAGAACAAGCGTGATTAAACCAAGGCTTTCTTGCATTAGTCAAAGGATATGAGAAAGAAATGTATGCTTCCATGCCCGAAAGAATAACCTCCGTAATGCGCAAGGCACACTCAGATGGCTCCTGGCCATGGAAGCAATAATCATTCCTGGGAAAATAAAAGAAGTACTGCCTGAGGGCCTCCCAGTCCGCGGCTCCAAAATGCCACAGACGACGTTTCCCTGGAAGGTTCACAGGCTGTACCGGAGTGATAGGACAGGTTAAGGTAATAAGGTTGTGATCGGAGGAGCCCAACGGAGAGAAAAGATTAACAGAGTAAGCAGAAGGATTAGTTGTGAGGAAGAGGTCAAGTATGTTGGAGCTCTCTCCAAGGTGGTCAGGGATACGGGTAGGGTGCTGTACAAGCTGCTCTAGGTCATTAAGGATAGAAAAGATGTAGGCTTGTTCACCAGGTGGATCCGTGAATGGAGAGGAGAGCCAAAGGTGGTGGTGAACATTGAAATCTCTTAGAATGGAGATTTCAGAGAAAGGAGAAATGGATAGAATGTGTTCCATCGTAGAAGTAAGATAGTTAAAGAATTTTTGATAGTCAGTAGAATTAGGGGATAAGTAAACAGCACAGATATATTTAGTCAGAGAATGACAGGAAAGCCGAAGCCAGAGTGTAGAGAATTCAGAAGAATCGAGTTCAGGAACACGAGAGCAAGGTAAGTCGTTGCGTATATATACACAACAGCCACCTTTGGCTTTGATATATATATATATATATATATATATATATATATACAGTCATTACTCGTTTTTTGATGGGGTTACGCCAGGTCATACCTTATCGGATACTGATTATATCGGAAATTGGGAGATTGAAACCCATTATAAAAGGCGGTTTATGTTAACTCAGCTTCTCAAAGTCATCTAACCAAGACTGAACCATAAATGACAACCCATCTTCACTCCTTCCTGTGTTGGTCCAAGTCATCTGCAGGTCGTTCCCTCCGAGGCTGGGGGACAACCTGTGCTTACAGGCACTAGTGGTCAGCCTCCGAGTTAGACAGGAACAGGTTAGAGGGAGGGGAATCCGGCCCCTACCTGCACCAACCTTAGCACTGGGGCCCATACCTGCACCAATCATAACACTGGGGCCTACATTGGCACTGATCTTACCACTGGGCACACAAATCCACAGTACTGTAGTACGATGTTTGGCTGAGAGGTGACAATAACAGGTGGGCACATGTGAATAAGTTGAAAAGACAGGGCTTTGAACGGGTGGCGGGACCTGGACCATAAGAATGCCTGCATGCTGAGGCCGCCATCTTTCCTGAGACAAGCGATGGTCACCTTGTGTGTGCCTGGCGGTTTCTGATGGCCAAATCGTTAAAGCGGGAAATTTATTTTAAATCGAATTTTGGGGTGGAACTTTTCTATTATCATTGTAGTGAGTTATTGTAAACCGAATCATCGTAAAACGAGTGACTCTATATATATATATATATATATATATATATATATATATATATATATATATATATATATATATATATATATATAATATATATATATATATATATATATATACATGTATATATATATATATATATATATATATATATATATATATATATATATATATATATATATATATATATATATATATATATATATATATACTGTATATATATATATATATATATATATATATATATATATATATATATATACTGTATATATATATATATATATATATATATATATATATATATATATATAGAGAATTTGATCATGATGACTTTATTGTGACAGGTCAGACAAAGGGACGGGAGTTGACGTCATGGGTAACCTGGACTTTACCTAAATTTAAAGAGATTAAGGGTGATTTAGTTTACACTGTTGTGAAACTTGAGGACGGAATGAACAGAATGCTTAGTCTGTTAAGGATATGATAGGGTCTGTAACTAATAATGTATATGCATCAGTTTTAGTCCATGGATTTATGTATGGTTTACCCAAGGTGCACAAGTTAGGAATTCCTCTTAGGCCAATAGTTTCCTCAATTATGCCAGCAGGGTATAACTTGGTTAAATTTCTACAACCTCTGGTGACACCACTCACGACCAATGAGTTTACTGTTTCTAATTCTAGTAGTGTTGTGAGAAAAATTTTAGCACTGAAATTACAGAAGGAGTATATATTAACTACAGTAGTTATGATGTGGAATCTTTGTTCATAAATGTACCTCTTGATGAGACTTCAGATATAATTTTGGAGAATTATTAACTGTCAGATATTTTTTTTATATAAGTAAGGAGCTAATTAGGAGACTGTTTAAATTTGCCATTTCTGAATCTTGCTTTCCTTTTAACAGTACATTATATAGGTTGACGGTGTAACTAGGGGGTCTAGCTTAGGTCCAGTTTTTGTTAATGCTTTTTGCATAATAAGAAGGTTAAATGGTTAAGGGATTGTCCAATCGATTTTAGGCCTATTTATTACAGATGATACGTGGATGACATGTTGGTAATTTTCAAGTGTGAGGAGGATAACCATTGATTTTTTCAGTATTTGGATAGTCAGCATAAAAACATTAAATTTACATGTGAAAAGGAAAATTATGGCTCACTGTCATTTTTGGATATTTTTATTACAAAGCCTAGTACTGGGTTAGTTACTGTGATCTATAGAAAACCTACAAACACAGGTCTTGGTTTAAGTTGGTTAGTTTTTGCACTCAGACCTATAAGAATAATTCAGTCAAAACCCTGCTAAATAGGGCCTATGATATCTGCTCTGGCTATATGACTTTTCATGATGAAATATGTAAATTAGGAAGCTATTTTGTGAGTAAAAACTATAATGAAGAAATGCTTGACTGTATTCTGAAGAAATTCCTTAGCAACAAATGATCACAGGACATTAGAAAGAAATGGGATGTACCTAAGTTGGTGAAATATGTTAGGATGTCATTTTATGGAAAATTAGTTATCATAAGTTAGTTCTTAACATTTTAAGAAATAATTTCCCTGCTGTAAATTTTAGGATTGTCTTTATTAAGCCCTTCGTGCACTGTGACTCAATATGAGTCAAAACGGTTTTAGCCTGAAGAGGAACCAATGACGCACTTTGACGCACTTGCAATGGCGGTCTGAAGGGATGCCTATTAGGCAATTCTGGACACAAATATTCATCAAAACTTATGTTTTAGCATGAAATGCATCAATATTTGGTGTGTCATAGGGGCATGTGTCTATTTCCAAGCGAACACTCTCAAATAGTCAGCATGCTTTCAGTTTTTAGTTCAGGGGGGAGGGAGCATGCATGCGATTTTTGGTGATTTACTCGAAAACTATTGGTCCTATCAGAATCCCACTAATACCATGTGAAAGCTTGTGAAATTCTGCATGTGGGCAAAGTTTTGTGCTACTGTACAGTGTAGGGCAGTTATTTTCATTGTTGAACAACAGTATTCTCACCTCATTTCTATACTTTCACAGTACTTTTACTCATCAGTTTTGTGTGGTTTTATTAGCGTATTGTATAGTATAAACATCAGGGAAGATGATGGTATACAATTTATACCATTATAGCAATTTCTAGGGCAAATAAAATACATGGGAATGTTTTCCATTGTGCGCAAGTCCAGCCTGCTCTCGTGGCATTTTCTCTGATCATGTCACACTCACAGAAAACTTATGGTGTGTGAGGGGGTTAATGGTTTCAGAATAGGGACTTATGTCAACTTTAACCCATTCACTGCTCCAGTGTTTGTTTAAACATACATCCCATGTGTGGCAGTTTTCAAATATTTAGAAAAAATATTAGAAAAAAATATTACTGTCAAAAGATATAGAAAAAAATCCCGAGTTCATTGATATATAATACAATCTAGCAAACAAAAAAATTACCTCTGAAACAGGTCCGTGAAGTAATAAACAATAAATATTCCCTGTGTGATGGTGCCAGGCGAATGATGTGTTATGGTTACACTGTGTCGTCAGTGTCAATCTTGCGATCAGATAAGGTGTAAATCAGCATCTGAACCATCACTGTCATCATCTAACAATGCATCACTATCATCACTACACTCATCCAGAGATTTCATCCAATATTTGCTTGGGCTACTGCTAGCGGTGGCATGGAGAAGATTTCGTACCATTAACTTCGGCATTTTGTAGGTAACTAAGCTGAGCTCTGCTCCTCGTAAAACTGCATAATGTATGTATGGCAATATTCTATAGGGTGCCATGAATTGTTAGCTGATTTATTTCATGTCATTTCTGACGGCGGAATTCTTGAAAGCAGGAAATCATATATGATACAATCACAGTCAGAGTCATTTGGACTCAAATATTATATATGATACCACCACAGTCAATGGGTTAAGGATCGTGTGCTGGACCCTCTGTGTGCGAATATTGTTTATAAATTCACTCGTCCTTGTTGTGAGGCTAGATATGTGGGATGCTCTGGTAGGGCATTCTGAATACAAGTATACAAGCACACTGGAAAAAGTTACAGGCCTGGGAAGTTTTTGCATAAGATGTCTTTCTTTACTATTAGGGATCATTCACTGAACAATGATCACCCTTTCACACAGAATGTGTCAGAAATTTTATACACTCCTTTCTCTGATGATTATTAGTCTAAACACGACCAATAATAAATCTATATGACAGATGTCTCTTAGGAAATTAGGGTATAATTAATACTCTAACTCGCCATTAAATATCTCCTTATATCCTAGCTAGTCCCCCTAAATTGGCCAAATCATAAAGGTTACTCAGCTGGACAGAGTGGGAATAACAGATGACGATGGGCATGAGGTCTAAGCTGGTTCTTCTGGGCCTTTCCAAACTTCCTTAGGTGCGATTTATATAATGTGCTGTTTCAACGAGCTTCAGGAACAGAGTGAAAAAATGGCAAGTCTCTCTTCCCTCATAGGATTCAGAAATGCCAACTATTTATTAATTACAATTCTCTAAATACAGCTGAATTACTTCATGAAATATACAAGACAAATCTAACTTAATTTCATCCAAATTTTAATTAAACTAATGCTAAATATTCCCGTTATCTACTCTCCCTCTCTCTCTCTTGTCACGTGGGCTACTACCACGCGGTTGTGTTTCCCTGGAGTTAACCGACTGTCACTGGTTTCTCTCCTGCCTGAGGATGACACTTTCTGTGTGTGGATTATGGAGTGACGTTTTTTTTTTTTTTTTTTTTTAATAAACTGTGCCTACTGACTCCCCCCAAAATAGACACAGATGGCAGTTCCAAGCCAATAATGAAGGATAGCCGTGGTGATAACCTCATCTGCCTCGGAATCGAACTCTTCTAAATGAGGTGCTAATCCCTTAATTGGATTGGCCTGGCAGCCTCCCTTGTTCTAGGTGCCAGGTGCTCATGAGTCAGAATGGAAGCTACTGTGACTGATTCATGAGGGACAGAAATCTGTTAAACTCTGCTCCATTAGACCTAGCCCTTATATTTGTGGGAAAGGAGGGGAGAGCTCTCTCTCTCTCTCTCCTCCTCGGGTTCAGGCCACTCGTCATGTAGAAGTGATCCAAGAGTCCACTAAGTTAAGGCCACTTAGTGTTTAAGTACCTAATTGCCCCTATATGTATCTTGTCCCTCCACGTGCATTAGGATAGTGTTTCGGGTCACGTACACCAGTATCTTGTATGTGTACCCATATCTTGTTTGAGCACCTGTTATGTGTCTCTGTTCTATGTAACATTCCATGCTCATATCTTGGATTGTGTACTTGTTTCATGTAAATATTCAGAACCTGTAGTATAAGTCAGATGTATAGTGAAGTAGGAGTTTGACCATCCAGTGTTTCACCCATCTAATTAACTATAATCAAGAACCCCTGTTGCCCATGGTCAGATAGGCCGAGTTGGTAATTGAAAATCCATAACATATTATTATTTGGCGACCTCGTGGCAGGATACACAGTTCTTGATACTAACCTAAAAAACTGCTATCATGATTCTAACTAGTGACTGTGATGTTGGAGCATTTGTGGAATAGGATCCTAGTCTAACTGAGGTGGAAAGCGTCAAGAAAGTCAAGCTCAAAATTGTGGCTCAATCTCTGCAGCTGAGATTCCATGGGAATGTCAGCAAATCTATTTTGCTTAATGCAGTTGTACAGGATATGTTTGGAGAACGAGACAAAGTTGAGCCAGAGTTGCTAGACTCAGTCTCCACCTTAGAGATCTCTGAAACACAGAAATTATATAGTCCTGATGACAGTGCCTTAACTGTTGACCCTGAACACTTAGATTGAGAGAATCTTGCTAACAGTTGTTCTTTGGGGAGAGCCACCACTTCCCAATGTTTGTAATGAGGTAACCCACTGCATCCTGTCAGGTTTTTCACCACTGACCCCCCTCCCCCCCAATCTCTGCAAGATTTTGAATTTTGTTTGTGGCTTAAACCTCTGTTTTTTATGAGAAACAATGGTAATTCACAAAAAAGGTGCTTACTCGAGCTTAGACGTGGTCTAAACAGGTGACCCTCCAAACACCTGGTACCGTGTTCTCTGGAGCCATGCTGCGGCTGTCGCGTTTTCTATGGTAGCAGTAACTATTGCAAACCACTCACAATAGGTAGATATTTGTTCATTTGGTACGAATTAATATGTAATACAAGAATATATTGGTTTTCACAAAACAATATAGGCAACATAAGCATTGTTTCACTAACTGAACACATCAACATACCTCACCTTCTTTGGTGACGTTACGTCCTCATCACTTCTGCTCATTTCTTCTTCTGGTGCCACACAATCTTTGTCCTCCACATCGTCATCGACTGGGGAATCACTCTTGCCTTGAATTTTGTGCTGTGGCATGACATGTCTTTACTGGCCAGGTCACTGCTGACACGTGAGTTGCCGAGACAATGGCGTGCAGGTGGGGGGGTCACGCGGGGTAAGGCAGTGTCGTGGCCTGGCTGCTGGTAGAGGAAAGTCTCCTACTTATGCCTACCAAAAATCACTTGCAAAACTTGAAAAATGTGCAAATGACGGACATCACATTTGCAAAACGTGTCAATACCTCGAAGGGAGTCAGCGTGACAAAATGTTGCAAGGTATCCATATGTGGACGGGATGCCTTGGGTTAAAGCTTGAATCAACCAAGATTAAATTTAAGGAGGTAGAAGTGCACGCCTTATGAGACAGAAGGAAATAGAGCATGAGTTTCGCCTTAAGCAGCTAAGTAGTTCCCCTCATTCTTGTTTCTCAATTGGTGAAGTGTTTGAAGTGGCAAAGAATACCAAGCTGGTTCCCCCTTATTATGGGTAGGGTGTCACTAAGTATTTTGTTTCATATTAGAAAAGGTGGCTGAGAGTCTCTCTTGGCCAAAATTTCCCTGGCCAATATTGTTGCAAAGTATGTTAAAGGGAAAGGCTCAGGAGGCCTATGTTGCATTAACCACCACTCAGCATGCCGATTATGAGATAATTAAGGATTCCAACATTAAGGCATGCGAGCTTGTGCCAGAGGCCTACCGAATCAAATTTAGAACGATGAGCAAGCGGAGGGATCAGAGCATGTGGAGTATGCTAAGACGCTTACAGACTTGCTAGGTCATTGGCTTCACTCAAAGGAAGTTAGTAGCTTCCCTGAGCTGAGGAAGCTTATTGTCTTGGAAAGCTTCGTTACTAGTGCTTCTAGGGATGTAGCCACTCACTTGATTGGAAAGGGGTGGATACCCTTGCTGTGTTGGCTAATAATTATATGGTGGTCCATCATTTTGACTGTAAGCCCCCATTGATTGTAAGAGGATGGAGAGCAGAGCAAATTGTGAACACTTTTTCTTGTAATGATAATCATTTCTGGTGCCTCAGGGAAATCTTCTTTCCCATAGTCTAATAGAGCCCCTAAAGTTTTGTTGGACACTGTAGATAAGAGGTTGGGGAAAGAGACCCGATTTTGTTACTATTGCAATAGGAAGGGTCATACTGAGGAAATTTGCTGGAGAAAGATTGGGTGCAGACTCAAGCCAAAGACCTTTGCATTTGTGAATTCACAGTGTTTTCAGGACACTGATGGGGAACGTGCACTCACTTGTGTTCGCAGTTGCAAAATATTTGTCCAGCAGTTGCCTGTTTGTAGTGAGGCTTCTTATGAGACAGTTGTAGTTAATGTTAACCTGCCACGTCCCAATAACATATGGATGCGTTGCAACGTTTTACCATGCTCAGTCCTGATGACGTACCCATACATTTTGAAATTACAAGGTCCACCACTTCCACAATTTTCAAATTTCTCACGTGATGTTTGGTACATAGACTGGGACACCTTCCTCTAACTGCTGCCAGGTGGAGACAATCCCCGGTCCCTCATGACCCACGTGCACTCTTGTCTCGGTCACTCACCAGTTAGCAATGACCCAGCAAAGACATGGCACGCCAAAGTCTCTCTGACAACTAAATTCAAGCAGCCCTTGACCCCTTCATAGGCGACAGTGATTCACCAATCGAAGACGATGTGGCAGACAAGGACTACATGCTGCCTGACAACGAAACGAGCAGCAATGATGAAGAGGTACCGTCGCCAAGGAAGGGTCGATATGTGATGTACCCTAAGGCGAGGGAAGGCCACCCTGCACCTCCACCACGTGCACGCACCTCTCTCCAGCCCCTAGATGAAGGTTCTGAAGGGGACGAGGACGAGGACGAGGACGAGGATGAGGATGGAGCCGTGGGATGTGGTGTTACCGCATGGTGGGAGAGGGAAAGGATTTTGCCGTGGGGAGCTGAAGGTGCAGCAAAACGTAAAATAAGATATGGTGTTTCTGTTTTGTCTGGGGAAGGCGCGAGTGGTGTGGCAGGAGTGATCAGTGAAAGGGAAAGTGGTGGTTGTAGGGAGGCAGCACCCGGGCGACCACGTGGCATACCTTGGCAGCGGGCAGGTGAGGAGCAGCCTCTTTCTCCTAGCAATATTCCCTTGCTTCCTTCCCACAGCCCCATGATTTGGGGAAAGGAAGCAAAGGGAAGGGAGAGGGGAAGGGAAAAGGGAGAGGGAAGAGGAGTGCAAGTGGGGAAGGGCGCCGCTCTCAACCTCCCCAACCACCCCCACCATCCCCACCACCCTCTCCTCCCCACCCCAACGAAGTGGAAGATTGGGACATTGGTGTGTCATGGGACTGGGAGGATGCAAGTGACTTCATGCCTATCGTTCACCAGTTCACCAAGGAGTGGTAGTCTGGCTGTACTGCTCCAGGACTCCATGCAGGCTTCACCAGGGTGGATTTCTTCCACCTATACTTTGTTGAGTAGTTTGTGGAGTGAATTGTGGAGAAGACCAACACATTCGCAAGCAGCCAGTGCTGTGAAATTGAGCGTGAAGTACGACAAGTAAGCACTCCTAGCAATATGGCTTCCCAGTTGCCATAGGTGAAATGTTCTTTTTTGCCCTGGTTCTCTTGATGGGTATTGGACGGAAAAGACAAGTTCCGAGATACTGGTCTATGGACCCCGTGACCTGCACACCTTTCTTTGGGAAGGTAATGAGTCGGAAAAGATTTCAGCAAATTCTGAGTTGCCTCCACTTTTATGATGCCAATGACCCTCCTAATGCAAATAACACCGATAAAATGAGGAAAATATGGATAGTATTTGATCACCTGTGGGAAAAATTCCACTCATCCTCTATCCTTACAGAGACCTTGTCATAGACAAGAGTCTCATGTTGTGAAGAGGCAATATTTCTTTTCGGCAGTACATACCCAGCAAAAGACACCATTTTGGGTTCAAGATCTTCATTATGTGTGACTGTAGAATTGGTTATGTGCAAGACATAGTCTTGTACGCCGGAGCACAGATAGATATAACAGAAGATCGAAATATTGGACTCTCTGGGGCTGTGGTAATAATTGAAGTACCGGTATTGGACTCTCTGGGACCATTGTAAAGACAATGATAGAGCAGTACCTTCATCGTGATCAAATCCTGTAGCTGGATTAATGGTACACTAGCCACCTCCTTGCTTGGTACCTCCACCATCATGACACCGGAGTCTGTGGCAGTCAAGAAAAACCGTGGCCATATGGTCAAGGTTGGGAGGAAATTTGACAAGAATGAGGTAGTTTTCTTCAAGGCGAACAACATCCTCGCCACCATATGGAACCACAACAGGGATGTTTTCCTCCTGTTGATAGTACACCATCCCCTGATGCACTGCACCGACTCCATGCATTACCGCAGCGAGAGGAGGTTCCACATTTGGAAACCAGAGTCAGCACTAGACTACAATGTCAACATGAGGCAAGTAGACCTGTCAGACTCCATAATTTCCAGTGTGGAATGTGCCAGGACCACGATGAAGTGGTACATAAAGCTCTTCTTTTGCTTGCTCGATATCACAGTCCTGAAGGTCCACTACCTCCACGCCATGACTACAGGAACGTCTGAGACCTTCGAGGGGTTTATGAGGGAGCTGTCTCGGGAAATCATCGTGAGGTAGGCAGAGGACAGGCCCCACCATTGCACCCGGCATGCCACTGCCGCCCGGACTCCCCTACGCCTCTCAGGACACCACTTCACCACCACTATCCCTCCTCAACCAAACTCTCCTAGACCCCAGCGCCTCTGTCACATATGCAGCCAATCAAGAATGAGAGCAACCACTCAGAGAAAAGGCGCGAAATACGAGTGTGTGGAATGCAACGTAGGATTGTGCTTTGAGCCTTGTTTCAAGGAATACCACACCTTAGTGCATTACCGATACTGTGTGTGCTTGCGATATGACGCTTACGATAATACTAAGTGCTGTAAAATGCAGTAATAAGATGCCCACTATAATACTTAGTGCTGTAAATATGCGATAATATGACGCTCATTATAATAGTAAAGCCTGTAAATATGCGATAATCTGATGGTCACTATAATAGTATGGCCTGTGAATGTGTGATAACAGTTATATAAGGTGGAAACTGGTATAATATTAATGGAAAAGTATAACGTAAGTGAAAAAATAGAATGTAAGTTGAAACAACAGTCATAGTGAGTCATATGTGCAAGAATCGGGTGATTTTCAGGTGACTGCTAAATGGAACAATGCTTATATTGCCTATAGTTTTGTTTGAACACCAATATATTCTTGTATTACGTGTTTTTTTGTACAAAATTAATAATTATCTACCTATTCTGAGTGGTTTCCCATATTTATCCCTACCATAGAAAATGTGACAGCCGCACCGCGGCTTCAGAGAACACGGTACCATGTGTGTGGAGGGTCACCTGTTTAGACCACTTCTAGGCTCAGGTGAGCACTTTCTCTGTGATTTTCCATTGTTTCTCACAAAAAAGTGAAGGTTTGGACCAAAAACATTTTTTTTTGAAAATCTGCCGGGATGGGGGGGGAGTCAGTGGCGAAAAATCTGCTCGAACGTGGCAGGTTAAAACTCCTGCAGAGCCCCTGTTTCACGTCTGCCAGTCTGAGGTGGTGCAGGGTGCAGTCAACCATGATGAATTCATCCCTGCAGGATGCCGCCCCATAACAATATGTCCCACCCCGAACAATTGAACGATGTGAATCCTTCCCAGATGCTGCATATGATGACATTATTTCTAAAGGAGTTGTTTCAGCTAATGAGCATTGTAAGGTAGTCACTATTCTTTGAGATGCTGGTGCTTCACGAGTCTTATGGTACGGAGTTTAATAGATGTAGCTGATCCCCTTGAGCATTTTTTTTTTTTTAATGCAAGGAAGAAGGAACCATTGGCCTGGAGCCCACAAACCGTTCCTTCCAAGGAAAAAAAAAAAATACAAAAGAGAACTAAATTCAAGATCCATTCATTTCAAGATACCTGGTCACACTGTATTTGAAAGACTGGAAACTATAGCAAGTAGGAAATACAGACAGAGGGAGACAGTTCCAGAGTTGAGCTGTTGCATAAATGAAGGATGGTTAACTCTTGCATTAGAGAGTTGGACAGAAGTGGGATGAGAGTTTGTTGATAGATAGGTGCTACGTGCCCGCCGTTGAGGTTGAGGGACGCAAGCAGACAGTTCAGAGGAGCAGTGACCATTGAAGCAGTGACAGAAAAAAGATAAAAATGCAACAGCACGGCGAAGAGGCAGAGGTTGAAGGGAGCCATATATATATATATATATATATATATATATATATAGAGAGAGAGAGAGAGAGAGAGAGAGAGAGAGAGAGAGAGAGAGAGAGAGAGAGAGAGAGAGAGAGAAATATAAGTATATTTAACCCATTGGAGCCCAGTGTCCGGAATATTGGACAGAACTGGGATTTTCAAGTCTTTTTAAAGTAGGGAACCCCCGGGTAGGGACCTATGAGCTTCGCGACTATGAGCCAATAGGCGGAGGGCGGTACACTTAGTACCCACCAGTGCCATGCCTTGCCCAGCACCCCTGGGATCCAATGGGTTAATGACCGGCAAACCTATCAGCCTCTTTAACCCATTGGAGCCCAGTGTCTAGAATACTGGACAGAACTGGGATTTTCAAGTCTTTTTAAAGTAGGGAACCCCCGGGTAAGGACCTATGAGCTTCGCGACTATGAGCCGATAGGCGGAGGGCGGTACGCTTAGTACCCACCCAATGCCATGCCTCGTGCAGCACCCCTGGGATCCAATGGGATATATATATATATATATATATATATATATATATATATATATATATATATATATATATATATATATATATATATATATATGTATCGAGAGCACGGTTAAGGTCGATTGTACTGTAGATCGTCGAAGCACTGGCAGAATAATGTCGTGAGACATAGTATCGCTCGAACTTGTCGCTGATTATTAAATGGTGGGTCGTTGGCTTGAGTGAATAGGTAGGTACAGGTATCTCTCACTTTGTTATCTTCCACCTTTGTGTATTAGCGAGGTGAGTTAGAGGACTCTTGGGTTACAGAGTTTATTGTACAGTTATATCGAATTGTGATTTACTGCGTAACATAGCGTGACGGCAAAGCCTCCTACCTGACTCTCATGTTATCAGGCCTTTTCTCCAACCCCTTCTAACCTGAAGGGAGTCTCTCCGACATTAAATACAGCTTGAAGAGGATGTGTGTGTGTGTGTGTGTGTGTGTGTGTGTGTGTGTGTGTGTGTGTGTGTGTGTGTGTGTGTGTTTGTGTGTGGGTGTGTGTGATGTAGTTTCTGGTAGATTTCCATTCACATGGACTGACAGACTAGAGCTGGTTACCACACGTGTTTGAATACATCATGAAATTCTTGGTCGTCTGGACTACAAAGAGATTGTTTGAGATACATCCTATGTTAAGCATTCTTGATGGTCTGGGACAACAAGTTTGTGAATATGCAATATGTGGATTGACATTCCTAGTGAGGTGTGTATGTCTACAGCAGACACTACATCCTGTACATTATGTTAAGAGATATATACCAGTGCCCATATAATGCCTACATATTGGTCGGTCACGCAAAGCTGTTGTACGAGCGACAGTAAATACTGTCACATCATATTAATGCATGCTACAGTATATACACATTACAATCAACTTGTAAGCTAATTAAGTGAAATACTTAATATTGTAAAAGTAACATAATTGTGATAATGTAGTGATTATAACCGTAGTCACTGTAGTAATATAATTGTAACATAATAAAATTGTACATGTATAATATATGTATAAATATAGTAGCAATAATAATACAATGGCAAAAGTATTGTAGTCAATTAAAAATATGTATGAGAAGCAATTGCTGTATATATTCATATGTAAATGAGACATAATAGTAAAATTAAAGTAAGTCTATTTTATGTGTAACTCATATTTTGTTATTTTACGTAAAATATATGTACGGTACTTACAATATTTACTCAGTTTGTCTCACTTGCACAGAACAGTTCTTAAACACTGATTCCAGGTTTCAACCCTTGCTTGCATTCTGTTCATAGCCAAAAGTAATATTGCAAATATGATGGAGATAATTACAAAGATGACTGGAGCTGGGCTGTATACATAATATGGGTTGAACATAATCCTAGTGTATTCTTCCCAAGGTTGTATTGTCTGATTTATTAGCTGCATGGTTTCATACATGGGTGAAGTCAACTTAATGTGAGCACTTACTGTATATTTAAGTTCACCCTAGGTAATGGCTGGAAGTACTTGTGTGTGTGGATGAGAATGGCATAATGGTTTTTCTTGGACGAAGTGGATAGTGCAGGTGTCAGAACTGCACGATGGTCTGGTGAGATGTATAAACCAGATGCTGATGTATGGGCTGGAGGTGTGTCTGGGCAAGTCACCAAATCTGATGTATTTTGAGTGAAGTAGAAGAACTGTGAATGTCCAATGCATTGATGATGGACAAGTTTATCTGGAGCAAATGTGAAGTTCCAATGATCAGTGATGTCGTGATCTTTTATGATAGCCATTTCACAAGGGACTGTCTCAGCTGGTTGAAACGTGAAGATGCACACAGGACAAAGATGAAATGCATGTAATGATGTGCGACATTTGTGTTCAGGTTTTGTTTCACTAGTGAAAGTGACAGCGTCCTTTTTCTTGGAGACCATTGTGACTTCTGTTTTGATGCTGATGGTGACTAATGAGTCATCTTTCTTAGAAGGAAAAGGTTATATTTGATAGACTGTAAAAAAAATCATCTGTACATGAACTCCTATCGATGTTGTTGTGAGTGTTGCTTCCAGATATGGATAATATAACATCAGATTTCTTTCCTCAAACAAAGGTTTCACACCATGCTTATGTATGCCTTGACTAATTATTTGACGGAGATTGCGAATGGGTAGTAAATTAACCCATGGATTGCGAGCTACAGCTCAGGCTGAGCAGCATCGCATTGTGAGCCACCACTCAGGCTATGCTGGCTGTGCATTATTGCTAACTACTCCACCGCTATGCAAACTTACGCATATTGCTACGCAAAAACGAAGAGAGAGATTTTTTTTTCTTTTCAGCAGATAATGCCCTAAATGTTTATTTTCAAGTTTATGATAACAAGAATATATTTTTTTTTTTTTTCATTTTTCAATACTTCCCTACGTCAACTTATGCCATGGACCTACACAAAGACAGAGAGAATGGGATTTTTTTTTTTTCACTAAGTGATGCCTTGGATGTTTATTTTCAAGTTTATAATAAACAAAAACTAAGAATATTTTTTTCTTCATTTTTTACCCACCATGAGGTGAGATAAAAAAGGTAACTGCACAATCCACGGGTTAATGGTGATCCTTCCATTTCCAGCGTTAGCAGGGTCTTTCATGAAAGACTGATAAGGAGCTATAGTATTGTCTAACTGTAGTATTGTTAAGTCAGTATGTTCCATGATCACTGATAGGTGTTGGAATAGTGTATTGCTTCCTCCTAGTGCAGTTACTTTCTCCACAATTCCTAGAGTTGATGTTTCTCCCTTTCTTAGGTTCTCAACAATCGTCAGCATTAATCTGCCGAGTGCCGAAGCCACACATCTATGGTGGTGTCTATGTCTGCAGACAGAGCCAGAGCCATACCTGTACGGTCAGGAATTGCAACTGGCGTCAACACGCGAATTTTCAAATTTGGCGGGAGATGACTGGCATGGACACACACACACCCTTCCCGCATCTATACCTACCTCCTATACCATCTATATACCCAACAAGAGTGTCCTTGGCTCGAATAGCATAGTTACCGATGAAGAAAACGAAGATCTACCTCAACTCAGTGGGTGTCGGTGGCTGCCGATAAAGCCTATGGGCATTACTTCGAAGTTTTCAGACGCCTGCTCAGGGAGAATCGACCTCAAAATCGATCTAAATGGCTTCTGTGAGTACTTTTATGATTGTTCTCCATGTTCACTCATCATTTCTAACGCGTCTAGCACCCCAAAAAAGCGGTCGAAAATTGGCCGGCACCATGGCTCAATGAGGGTCCAAAGTCTGCCTGCAGATGGCAGGTGTTCTGTGTATCAGCCAACTTATTTTGATATGAGAGAATTTGTGCAATTTTGTTAAATTTGTTAGTTTCTTCCTCCAGATCATTTCCTGCAGCCAATCCAAAAATGTTGATTATAATTGCTCCACCTAGGTCGAACAAACCACGTCTGTTATGTGTATTTGTGATGTCGTTTCCTGCCCTAAGTGTGTTACTCCCATCTGATGGGATGTCCTGGATCATGGTGATCATTATGTGCTTAGCCTGTTCTAGCTTCCAGTCAGTTAACTTCATTAATTCAGCCACTTCCTGTATGTGAGGAAGGGCGTGTTAATACTACTTCCAGAGTTCTAAGTGGTCCTGACATTTTCTGTAACATTAGTGGTTGGTCTTCCAGTACGTCCAAACTAATTTCGGTACTTATTATGTCTTGTACAATAATTGCCACTGAGGCTGTTCGGGCGATCAGGCACCCTTGTCTGATTACATATTGAGAGTGTAATTGAAGTGATCCTCATGATATCAACAAGAACATGATCCATGGAATAATTTGCCTCATCTTTACCTACCGAAAGAACATCTGTATTAGATATCTAATCCACTGTTGTTCAGCAGGTTATGCTAAGGATGATGATAGTGATGATGACCTGTTTAATCTCATTACCTCGTCAGGGAGACGTTTGTCTGACCATTAAATCATGAAATGAGGTGTATCTTCTATAGATTTGTTAATTGCACAATTAATGGATGCTTCAGCTCTGGGGATCCATTCATCCCAGTTTGCATAATTTTCACTGAGAATGTGCCGTATTACATCTAATATTTTTTTTATTCTGTCTTTCCACCAATCCATCGAAAAGTGGATGGCAGGCCAAGACACTAACCTTCTTTATACTATGTTGCTCACATATTTCTTGCAAAATTTCAGAGTTAAATTCACCACCATTGTCACTTATTGCACCTTTGGTGTGGTGAATCTGCATATAACGCTATCAGTGATTACCCGCACGACTGGTTCAGTTGTTTTATCCTTAATTGGAACCAAGATCACATATCGTGAGAAATGATCAGCAGCAACGAAAAGATATTGACTGTGATTGGCAGTTGGGGTAACTTAGGTAAATCAACTGTGACAATGTCCCATGGTTGGTTAGGTACAAGATACTTCCCTCTAGGTGCAGGTGATAACGTGTAACCTTTATGTCTTGCACATGACTCATATTTGTCTGTGATTATATATGTCTTTGCGTAACGTTGGCCAATAATATGACATAAGAGCCTGCCTGACTGTCCTATCCTTGCCAGGATGCTCTGCATGTGGCCTGCAGTGTATTATCCTTAAAATGTGAGGCATCATTGTACTAGGAATACCTAACTGCCTAATATTTTTTATGATTTGGTTGTCCTGGATTTACCCTATATAAGGCATTTTTTACCACTGTGAATTGTTTAAGTGGTACTTGTAACTTGGGTAATGGTACATCATCTCCTGACTCGAGATAATATTTTACTTTAGACCATACTGGGTCCTCAGGGCCGTAATTTCTGGTGAGGCTGGGGGGCTATAGCCCCCCCCCCCAGTGTTTACTGTATACTGTATTGTCAAAACTTCAACTACGATTGAGCAATAACAGCTCATGAAAATGATCAAGTTTGTAAGTAAAATGTGGTACTATATGTCAAATATTATCATAAATCTTGGTACAACTATTTGAGACCCACGGTGGTAGCGTTATGATGTTTTCAAATGTTTACGTTGAGTGGCAATGCTGTTCTTGTCATTTGCCAAATGTTGTTGATAGCTCTCTGCTGCCTTCTGGCCTGTGAGTTTATTTTATCTCTATTGAGTTTGTAATAATGTTTCTTTGTGTGTGTGTGTGTGTGTGTGTGTGTGTGTGTGTGTGTGTGTGTGTGTGTGTGTGGTGAATACATGATATGTTATGGAAGATGAGTGGCCTTTAATATGAAACAAAACAAACAAAGTTGGGCTTATAAGGCTGAACTTGAAAATTAAAAGAAAGAAAAACATTGCTTAGTTCTGTTGAAAATTCAAACAATTTTACGCGTGCTTGATCGATTATTTCTAAATTTGGTCGAAACTGATCATAAATTAAATTACAAGAGAAAAAAGGCAAGGCGGTACATTAATTTCTACCTGAATTCTACCACTAGCGTGTAGGAACAATCTTGATAAGGGTGCAGCATAGTGCAAGAAAAATGTAAAATGGCCAAATTATTAAACTTAGTCACAGTTTGAGCAGAAAGTTCAGGTTGACACAAAGTGAAACCTTTTATTTAAACACCCAATTCCATCACTAAACATACCGGTACATGTCTCATTAAGCATGAAGTTTTAGGTGGTGATGATGATGATGATGATGTAGATACGTCCACCTTCTCTTGAAGAGTGAACACGGGCAGAAGAAGGCCGTCAGAGAAATGGGCGTGGTGAGTTTTAGGTAGAATCAAACTGAAAAATATCGGATGGCCTGCGGACTTGCGTTTCGGTTTAATTTTGAGTTTGTAGTATGGAGGTGTATACATTTTGTCTATCCCCCCAAAAAAAATCAGTTGAAAATTACGGGCCTGGTCCTGTCTCTGTGCCGGTGAGATTTCTTGATATGTAGGGATCGTTTCACCATTGTTGGAGAGTGATTCCCGTGGACTTGTTGTAGCGACATTGGCTGACACATTTCGCGATAAGGCATCTGCTGCCAAATTTACAGTACTTTACCTTTTTTGGAGTGAATATTTACATTGTAATTCTGGGCTTGACAAAGAAGAGTGGTGCATTCCATGGGGACACTGAAGGTTCAATGATGTCCAAACTTAACATTTCATCCACATACTGCTTTACTAGTGCACGTTGTGAGTGTGCAACTCTGTACGCTGGCACATAGAGTGGTTAAGTATCCTGTTTTACGTTAATATGGTGTTGGATTAGATTTGTACATCTTAAATTTTCACCAGGTAATGTGACAGTCAGTCGATTCTTCAGTACTAAATCCTATACTGTAAATCATTTTCCACATCAGAATTATCTGAGCAAACCAGATTCTTCTTTATGCACTCTCTGTCTGACGAGTTTACTCAGCTCGATACTCCCGCTACTGTTACTTCGCATATAGGAGCTGGGCAAATCTCGAACCTACAAATACAGGTTCCCTTTTTAATCTTCACATCTCCATTCATGGTGTTAGCTAAAATGACATTAGTCTCACCCTTGTCATTTTCCCAGCATAAGACAACTTCTTTCAAAATACCTTTTATTCTAATAGTCACTTCTAATACAATGACATTACAATTTCTTAATTTACTCTTAAGCATAACTTGCATGAATGATTTTATATATATATATATATATATATATATATATATATATATATATATATATATATATATATATATATATATATAGTAAAAAATAATAATAATAATTTCGTTTTACGCCAGGTATCCCCGAAAGGCTAAGGCGTTGCCCCTGGGTAGAGGACTTTTGGACTGGAGCGTGTAGCATTTTATGACCGGATGCCCATCCTGATGTCTACCGATGACCCTTGGATGGAATCGATCCTCCGACCCTTCGGTCAGAACGGAGAGCTCTAACCCACTGAGCCGCGGCTGCTACATATAAGTATACAATATATATCTATATCTATATCTATCTATCTGTCGATCTATAGAGATAGATAGATATAGATAGATATTATACACTAATTATATATATAACATATATCTATCTATCTATCTATCTATAATCTCATTTTTATAAGCCGTTTCAGTGTCCACTGCAGGACCGGGGTTGATACAGCCTATGTCTCTCTACCAAGTGGCTTAGGCTGTTTGGTAGATATTGTATTTAGGGTGAGAAGTGCTTGTAAGTGTGATTGTTGTGTTGGATGTGTGTGTAGTCTGTGAACCAAGTGTAATCGGCCCACACAAGCTGATTGGGTGCAAGCACACTTTATAGTATGCGACACTGGTTCAACCACAGCACCCCTTATGTCCGCCAAAGCAGTACGTGGACGGAAGAACACTCCCAATTTTATTACCCTGGCGGGGCAAAAACCCTAGTTCTCACAAGTACGAAAATGCACACTCTACTACTGTACCACAGAGGCTAAATATATATATATATATACCTAGGCTGTTTCCCCCAAGGAAAGGGAGGTAGCCGAGACAGTACGACACACTCCCCATTTACTCGTCCATTCAAACACTTTCATTCGCATCTTAGCCCCAAAGGGGAGAACGGACAGATCCTCACCACACCACACCGCACAAGGGTCAACTGTGCAATGCAGTCAGTGACATCCGCAGCAAGGCCCGACAGCAGAGCTGGTTTACCTCTGCCACATCATAACAGACTCATCCCCTTACCCGCACCTGACCTGAAATAGCTGATCAGACCAAATGCGGGAGAATATCCCCTCAGGGCTGCGTCATCATTTATTCATTCACAATTTCTCTCCATTTATTTCTGTCACGCACAGCCACTCTTCCTTGCTCAACAGACATCCTTCTCACATCCAGCGCTCTCTTCACACTGTCCATCCATCCTATTCGTGGTCTTCCTCTCAGCCTTACACCTCTCACATCGCATCTAGTTATATTTTTCACCAATCGCTCATTTTTCATTCTCTCCATATGCCCAAACCATCGCAACACCCTCTGCTCAACTCTATCAGCCATCTCCCGAAAAACTCCAGTTCTCCTTCGCACTTCATCATTCCGCACTCGATCCATACGCATCACTCCACACATACTCCTCAGACACCTCATCTCCATTACAGTCAAACTTTTCCTCTCTGCTACACCCATATTCCATGTTTCAGCCCCATATAATGCAGTCAGTACCACAACACCCTCATACAGCCTTCTCTTTACATCCATTCTAAGCGAACGACATCTAAACACTTTTTTCATTCCTCCCAGCACCTTTCCTACTTCATTTATTCTAAACTTCACTTCTGCATCTATTCTTCCATCCACAGCAACATGTGACCCTAGATATTTGAAACACTCTACCTCCTCAAGCAACTCGCCATTATATATATATATATATATATATATATATATATATATATATATATATATATATATATATATATATATATATATATATATATATAAAGTGAGTGAAAGGATGATAGTAATGAAAAATTTTTTCATTGGGGTCAAATTTTTCTTTTACTGTATATATGCATATGCTTCACAGGCTGGACTGGATGATTTAGAAAAAGGTATAGTCTGGGATGACTTAGTATGTCTCTTAAATGGTATGGGGGATGACGATAATGTAGTCTGGGGAGGGGACTTAAATGGCCATGTAGGTGAAGCAGCTCAATTATATGAAGGAGTACATGGAGGATGAGCATATGGTACAAGGAATGAATAAGGGGAAAGGATACTCTAGTTTGGAAAGGCAATGAAAATGACTGTGTGCAACACACATTTTATGAAAGAGAGTAGGTTGATTACATAAGAGTCTGGGGGAAGTAGCAGCCATACATACTATTTCCTGGTCAGGAGACCTGAGAAGAGGTTGGTGAAGGATGTTAAAGTTATAACGAGCGAGGAGTGTGTGCCGCAACAGAAGTTATTAAAATGTGACATGGTACTTAAGGTGCAGGTGAGGAAAAAGAGGAGCAATGCACCTAGGAGGAAAATATGGACGTTGAAAACCAAGCAGAAGGCGGTGGATGAATCGGTAGAGAGGCTGCTTGCAGTTCTAATGGACCCAGGATCGAATCCCGGCTGTGGCAGGGAACAGTTTAAGAATTTGAATTTCCTAAAAAGCAGACTTTCCTGATCTACCAGATGACCTGCTGACATGTAAAAATAACCCCGTTAATACCAATACACCAGTCCTGTATGAGACAGCCCTAGCATGTATTCAACATGGATGGTGGGTGTTAGCGCCGAAGTGGTGACATGTGGAGGTGTAGGAGGACTATTGGGCCTTGGGATAGGTCACTGCCCCTGAGAAATAGGCCCGGAAGCCTTTGCCCAGGGTCGGGCACATTAAAAAAAAAAAAAAAAAGCAGTAAGGGATGCCTTCTATGGAGAGATGAGTAGACTGGTGGTTGAACAGGAAGCCGTTGACAGAAGTGTTATTGAACAATACAAAGCTATCAAGAACAATCCCCTAAGAGTTACTGATTCAGCATGTGGATGGACAAGGGGCAACCCCAAGGCATAAAGTAACTTGGTGGTGGGATGAGAGTGTAAAAGCTGCAGTTAGAAAAGAAGGCTTTACCGGGAATGGAAAAGGGATGGTAAAAGAAGGGGAACACTTGGCTGTCAAGTGCAGGGCTGAAAAAGAGGTTTACAGGGCAAAATCTGAGTCTCAAAAAGAATATGATATTTAAGACGGAAATTTAATGAAGCAGGGAAAAAAGAGATATCATATTGTAGGTGAGCAGTGTGTGAAGAACGATGAACGAAAGGTAATTGTGAACAGTGGGGCTATTAAAGGCGCCTGGAGACAGCATTACAATCGGTTGTTGAATGAACAGTGTGACTGGCTCAGGGAAGTTCTGGACCAAGCAGATCCAGTGTTTGGCCATTGTCCTTTGATTGACGCTGCTAATGTGAGAAGGGCAACAGGCAGGATGCAGGTGGGGAAGGCAGCAGGTATGTCTGGGTTGATTGCTGAAATGCTGAAAGCCTCAGGTTATACAGGAGTGGAATTAATTAGTGACTAAACAATTACGATTGTTTATGACTGTGTTCTCCCAAACGATTGGCTGAAGAATCTGATTGTATATGTGTAAGAGGGGAAAGGTGATGTCCTGGAATGAGGAAATTATACTAGCATAAAGATTTTGGACCAGATAATGAAGGTAATGGAGAGAGTTCTAGAAAGAATGATCAGAGAAAGAGTGAATATTGATGAGATGTACTGTAGTTTGGGTTTGTGCCTGGCCAAGGGACCACTGAAGCCATACTAGCTGTTCGACAACTTCATGAAAAATATATAGGAAAGAAAAGGATCTGTACTTGTTTTTGTTGACTTGGAGAAGGCCTTTGACAGAGTCCCTAGGGAGGTGGTGAAATGGGCAATGAGAATGCTTGGGATCAAGGAGTGGTTAGTTAGGGTGGTTATGGCTATGTATGTGAATGCTTGCGTCAAGGTAAAGGTTATTGGAGATTTGAGTGATGAGTTTTCCGTGAATGTTGGTGTGCATCAGTGGTCAGTCTTGGGCCCCTGTCGTTTTCACGGTACTTGAAGCCCTTTCACTTGACTTCAAGAATGGACTTCAGTGGGGGATATCGTAAGCTGATGATTTGGTGTTGACTGCAGAGAATGAAAGGGAGGCGGAGGAAAGATTTAGGATGTGGAGGGATGATAAGGGGCACAAGGGCTTAAGAGTAAATGCTGATTTTAAAAAAAAGTGATTTTATCTAGGGCTGGTGACGGTACTGTTAAAGAAGAGAGAGAGTGGGCATGTGCAATTTGCCACAAGGGCGTGGGAAGTAATTCCAATGTGTGCAGTGTTTTTGATAAGTGTGTGCATATAGTGGTATTGGTGGTAGACTGCGAGATACTGAGATTTCAAATGTGCGGTGTGTCGCGGAGAGCATGTGGAGATTGTCAGGCCTGAAAAGATTGATCATGTTGGCGAGTCTCTTGAGTGCGTGGATGAGTTTTGTTTTTTGGGATACATGTTATTTGTTGGAGGTAATGCGTAAGTGGCTAGAATGAGGGGTGGTTGGAAGAAGTTCAGGGCTCTTGCCTCTCCTGACATTGAGAGGGCTCTCCCTCCCTGCTGAGAGATCTTCATATGCAGTATGTGTTAGGTGTGTAATGCTGTATGGTAGTGGGACCTGGGCAACAAAGGAGGAGGATAGTCACAGGCTCAAACATAAAGAAATTACAATGATGAGGTGGATGTCCAGTGCGTTCCTGAGTGCGAAGCCTGGGGAGGATACGTTTACAATAGAGTTGAGAGGTAGGATGGGTTGGTATTGTCATGAGGAGAGGCAGATTGAGATGGTTTGGGCATGTGACGAGGATGGAGGATGATAATGGGGTGCAGAAAGCGAGAAGCGTTAATGTTAGAGGTAGGGTTACGACAGGTACACAGAAAACGACCTGGGACGAGATCAATGAGTATTGCCTCATGGATAAGGGACATAATATGGAAGCTGCACGAGTTCGAGCAGGACTGAGAGCCGCAATTAGATGACCAAGGAAGATGCATGGAAGCATGTTCGAGCCATTAAAAACGAATATATATATATATATATATATATATATATATATATATATAAAATGAACAACCATGGGGACATCACACAACCTTGTCGCACGCCCATACCGATCGTGAACCATTCACTTAGATGCCCTCTAACCGTTACACATGCTTCACGACCATCATAAAAACTCAACAGCACCTAGCAGCTTGCCATCTACGCCGTACATGCGCAAAACTTTCCACAATCCTTCTCTGTCCGCTTTATCATATGCTTTTTCCAGATCCATGAATGCCATCAACACCTTATGGTCCTTCTCACAAGCCTTCTCTCCTATCTCTCTCACTGCAAATATTTGATCCACACATCCTCTGCCACTCCTAAAGCCACCATGTCATCACTCACTAGAACTTCTGCTCTCTCTCTTACTTTATAATAATTCTTCCACATACCTTCCCTACCACACTCAATAAACTTATGCCACGATAATTCTTGCGCTCACTTCGCTCACCTTATTATTGTACAGGGGTACAATCACAGCTTTTTTTACACTCTGCTGGTACAGTTTCATTCATCCATGCCTTCTTAGATATCTCCAACAAGCACTTCATTCCACTCTCTCCACTACACTTACTCATCTCTTCATCAACCCCAGCTGGTTTCCCATTTTTCAGCAGCTTCACAGCACTCTTCACCTGTGCAAGTGTCACGTCTCCTGGCACTGCATCCTTCTCTGCACATCCCCAAACCCAATCATGTTTACAGCCGCCTTGCTTTCTCTATTCCCATTCATCAGGCTTTGAAAATATTCTTTCAGTCTTGTCCTTACTTCATCCCCATGGGTTAGTAATCTACCACCTAGATCCTCCACACCATTACATTTCTTTCCGCTATCACTTCTACGTTTCCGCATCTCTTTCCAGAATAACTTCCCATTTTCAGAGTACTGTAGTTTGCATTCATTTTTCTTCCTAAATCATCATTAGCTCCTTCTTTTTCCTCTTCTCTAGTCTCTTTACGTGCTTCTTGCTCCCAATTTATTGAGTTCTTATTTCAACTGAACATCTGTCCTCTAACCACTTTAGCCACTTCTTCCTCTTTTCTTCCACTGCTCTCTTAACCTCATCATCCCACCATGCTATTCATTTCTTCTTTGTTGTTACTCTTGCCACATCACACACCGCTTTAGCATTCCTAACTAAGCAATCCCTATATGCATTCCGCAGGCTATGCAGATCCATTTCATTCCAATTCACTGATTCTAACTCCTCCTCTACTTTGGTCCTGTAATCATCTGCCGTTTCTTTGATCCCCAGCTTCTCAACTTTCATTCTTTCTCCCTGACTGTTCCTCTCTCTCCTAATCCACCTCATTCCTCTCAGCTTGATCTTGCATATCACTATCATATGATCTGACAGACCTCCACATTGTCCTTTCACGGCCTTGTATCAGCAACCACTCCCAGCATCTACCTCTATACAAGCATGTAATCAATTAGGCTTCTTTCAACACGATCCCCGTTCCCTCCATACCGTGTATATTTATGTGCATCTTTGTGTTTGAAATACGAGTTACAAATGCACAACCTCCTCTTCTGACGCATATCCTTTAGTAGCTTCCCATTATCATTTTCTCCTGGTACTCCATTACAACCTTTTATATTATCCTTAGGACTAGTAGGACTAGTGCCTACTTTTCCATTCATATCACCCATTACGATCACATTATAGTTCCTGTACATTTCTCCCACTACTGCATCCAGCTCATCCCAAAACCTGTCTTTCTCTGTCTCACTCTTATCCTCACACGGTGCATACGCTGATCACCGCCACTTTCACTTTCCCATATTTGAACTTGAAATACATACACCTCGAGTTGACACACTGGTAGTCTCTCATTCCACTCTGCCACACCTCATTCATCAACAAAATAACTCCTTCCTTGCATCTTCCTCGCCCATTCATGCCCGATCTTACACATTTCACACCCTTGCACTCCACTTCACAACCTTTCATCTTCGTTTCACACAATGCCATCACGGAATATCTTGCTGTCTTGAGCACATTCACCACTTCCATCCTTTCGCTGTCCTCATTCACACCTCTCACATTCCACATGGCCATCCGAATCTGCCCATTTGGTTCGGGTCATGGGCAGGTAATGGTCCTCCGAGGCTCTCTGAAACAACTGTATATATATATATATATATAATGTATGCATATACTGTGTGTGTATATAGATAGATAGATAGACAGATAGATAAATTGATAGATATACCCTCTTGCACACCCACAAGTTTCCAATAAGTTTTGGAGGCAGGCACAAAACCAACACCCTGCTTAGGCTGCCTCCGCTTGTGCAGAAAGGAAAAAAATTCTAGGTTTAAATTCACTCTCTGAAAATGCTTATATTGTTATAAATCATAGCCCATCATCTTCGCTGATGTTTATACTATAAGATAAACAAGAAAAAAACATAAAACAGATAAAAAATTAAAAGAAATGAAGCAAGAATAATGCTTATTTAGGTAAAAACTAGCTTCTAATAACTTCCCAACATCACTGCAAAAATTTTTTCCCAGGACGCAAAGTTGCGAAGTATATGTCTACCTGTGTATGCAGAATTTCACGAACTCTCTAATCAGCCCATGGCGATTTGATGTGCCTAATAGTTTTCGAGTAAATCGAAAAATAATAATAATTGCCTAAATTTGTTTATCATTTCGTATGTTATTATTGACATTGTAACAAACATATAATATAAATTATTTCCAGTTTTGTAGTCCAAATGTTAAGGAAGCCCATGATATAATAGACATTGTTATAACCCTTATTGTTATTGAGAAAGTGAATATTGAAAAGTTAGGACGGGTTGTGCAAGGTAACAGCACATAAGCTCCTGCCCACAGGCTGAGTATGTTTATGTTTCGGAACTTTTCCAAAAATAATAATTTGCAAACACAAGTTATTATGCATTACAAAAGGATGCATAATAAATCATCAGCATGCTCATGCTTTCTTCGGAATTTTGATGTGACCTATACTTTATGAGTAAAATGCCTAACAGAAAAACAATGAAATGCACCACATTATCCCTATGAGAATATATAGCAAAAGCATTTTATACCTTATAATACATAGTATAAAAACTAGACAAATAAACTGGTTACTCCCATCCTCTAGCAGTGTTGTAATGCTTCTGAAATGTAGAGATGGAGTTCCAGAGAGAAGGAAAGGTATGATCACAGCCTATGTGTGTATGATTATTTGTGATGTGTGTGTGTGTGTGTGTGTGTGTGTGTGTGTGTGTGTGTGATTTACTGCTGTATACTTGCATCAGTATAGCACTGATGAAAGCAGAGACCTGTGCAGAAAGGCACATCATAAACAGGACATACATACTGTAGCTAGTGGATGTGGCCTTGACCACAACTAGAGGTTTATCATGTCACCTGGGGGAAGGCTTAGCTCTCCCTCTCCTCTCCCTCTCTCTGTCTCATCCTCACCCCAGTCACTTTCATATTCACTTTCACCAGCTTCCTTGTCTGTGTCCTCCTCACTTTCGGTTTCACTGATTAAATATTTCAAATACTCCTCCTTGGATAACCCTTTCTCTGCCATCATGGTTAGTTTCAGTACAGAAAGGAAATGGTTATGAGGGGTTATGGATTTCATTTTCGGAGTTCTCTGAGAATATATAAAAAACACTTATACACCTTTTACACTGGCACACAACAGTATTTATAACACACTATCATTTTAAGACATGAAAGGTATGGACAGGTGATGTAATAGAAAACGAAGAATCAGATGGCCAGCCGTGCGCTAACACACCCTTCTTGCCTAACTGCTGAGAGGACACTTAGCTAATAATAGACCGTTTGTTCTTGTCACAGGCTTGTGAGTGTTGCCATATATACCCACACACCTGGCCACCCTAATCTTTGACTCACTAAAATTTGATGCACTTTCAGCCACAGGAAAGGTTTCTATGATCACTTATAGGGAAATTGCATCATAGTGCATCATTGCACTTTGACTCGTATTGCGTCATCGTGTGCTAGGAGTTGTATATATATATATATATATATATATATATATATATATATATATATATATATATATACAACCTCTAGCACACGATGACACAGTACGAGTCAAAGTGCACTGATGATGCACTATTATGCAATTTCCCTATAAATGATCATAGAAACCTTTCCTGTGGCTGAAAGTGAATCAAATTTTAATGAGTCAAAGATTAGGGTGGCCAGGTGTGAGGGAAATATATGGCAACACTCACAAGTCTATGACAAGAACAAACGGCCTATTATTAGCTAAGTGTCCTCTCAGCAGTTAGGCAATGAGGGTGTGTTAGTGCACGGCTGGCCATCTTATTCCTCATTTTCTATTACATCTCCCATCCATACCTTTCATGTCTTACAGTGATAGTGTGTTTTATATATATATATATATATATATATATATATATATATATATATATATATATATGTATGTGTATATATATATGTGTATATATATATGTGTATATATATATATATATATATATATATATATATATATATATATATATATATATATATATATAAAGGCTGCCTCCCCCCCTGGAAAGGGAGGTAGCTGAGACAGGACAACACACTACCAATTTACTCATCCACTCAAACACATTCATTCTCATCTTAGCCCCAAAGGGGAGAGGGAACAGATCCTCACCACACCACACCACACAAGGGTCATCTGCGCAGTGCAATCAGTGACATCCGCAGCAGGGCCCAGCAGCAAAACTGGTTTACCCCTGCCACATCATAATAGACCCATCCCCTTACCCGCACCTGACCTGATCAGCTACTGCAGGTTCTGAATAGCTACATGAAACAAGTACACAATCTCAGATTTGAGTTTGGAATATTACATAGAACAGATACACTTAACATGTGCACAAACTAGATAGGGGTACACAAACAAGATACTGGTATGTGACCCGAGACACTATCCTAATTCAAGATGAGGGACAAGATACATATAGGGGACAATTAGGTACTTAAATACTAAGTGGCCTTATTTTAGTGGAGTCTTCGATCACCCCTATATGATGAGTAGTCTGAGCCCGAGAAGAAGAGAGAGAGAGCTCTTCCTTCCCTCTCCCCAAATATGTAGGCATTATGCAGGCAACAGTATATATCTCATAACACAAAGTACAGGATGTAGTGTCTGTGGAGACATACACAGCTTCTCACTAGGAATGTCAATCCACATAATGCATGTCCACAAACTTGTTGTCCCAGACCATCAAGAATCCTTAACATATAGTGTATCTCAAACAGTCTCTTTGTAGTCCAGATGACCAAGAATTTGATGATGTATTCAAATACGTGGGGTAACCAGCTCTAGTCGGTCAGTTCATGTGAATGGAAATCTACCAGACACTACATCATACACACACATCTCCAAAATGTATATAGTATCAGAGAGTTTCTTTTCAGGTTAGAAGTGGTTGGAGAGAAGGCCCGATAACACGAGGGTCAGCTAGGAGGTTTTGCCATAATGCAACGTTATGCTGTAAATCACAATTCGATATAAATGTACAATAAACTCCGTAACCCAAGAGTGCTCTAACTCTCCTCGCTGATACACAAAGGGGAAAAGTGAGAAAGAGAGATAGAGACCCACCTATTCACTCTAGCCGACGACCCACCATTCAATAAACAGTGACCAGTTCAAGCCATACAACATCTCACGACTATATTCTGGTAGTGCTTAGACGATCTACAATCGACCTCCCTATCTCCCTACAAGTACCTATGACCATGCTCTTGAGATTGGTGGCAATCTGTAACAACGAACCAACTTCGATAAACTATGCTCAGTGATATTGGTGAAAGAAGTAAATGATGCCATTTAACATTTCAATCAACAATCAAAATTACAATCAAAACAATCTACGACTGCTCTACAAGTAACAATCATCAATCATACTACAGTACAGGCAAAACAGAGAGCGAGAGCTGGCGAAACATCAACGCAACATAACTTCACCCCTAATCCCTCCTAACCAACTCAACCACAACTCGACAATGTACGAGAAACAATAGCAACGATAAACTATCGACATCTCTACGGGCCTATAAGTTAATCTTAACAAGTAAGAAAAATCAAACATACAAGAAGAGGAAGAAGCGAAAAAGGAAGTGAGTGAAGTGTGTGACAGCTGAGGTAAGCACAGCACAGCTGACCTCCACCGCCTACTCCACCACACCACCACGATGCCCACCACTTTTCCCCACCACCACCATCTCCACCATAGGAAAAGGAGACCCCGCAGTGAGACCATACCTCACACCACGCTCCACTACTGTTTCAGTGAGTTGATTTATTCTAACCAAGGTTGCATTTGATCACTTACATAAATATCCATAAGATATTAACGGTTAACGAACCAAATACTTAGATATATATATATATATTGCCAGACGCCTCAATCTCGTTTGGGGTGGCCACAAACAAATCGCCTCCAAGTCGCCCTGTCCCCCGCCATTTCACTGCCCTGCTCCCAACTCACACCCCCATCTCTCATATACCTCTCCACCCCATCCCTCCATCTCATCCTCGGCCTCCCCCTCCCTCTTCTCCCCTCCACCTCACTCACATACACTCTCTTCGTCAGTCTTTCACCCTCCATCCTCTCCACATGGCCAAACCACCTCAGTGTGTTCCTCATAACGCTTCCTATCACATCCACATCCACATCACAACACTCCTTTATATCCTCATTCGTCAGCCTGTCTCTCCATGTGACTCCACAGGCTCCTCTTAAATAACTCATTTCCACTGCTCTCACTCTTGACTTGTGTCCTTCCAACAACGTCCAAGCTTCACTTCCATACGTTAGAGTTGGTATCACAATGCTGTCATGTAGTAATTTTTTCACTTCCATGCTCACTTTCCTGTTTCTTATCACTGCTTTCAAAGAACCAGCAACCTTTCTTCCCTGCTGTACCCTTTCAAGCACTTCACCCTCCAAACCTCCATCCTTACTCATCACACTACCCAAGTACTTAAACGTACTCACATTTTCCAATTCCTCACCATCCAACCTCGCTGTACTTTCACTGACTTCACCTCTCTCAAAGACCATCACTTTACTCTTCCCTACATTCACCTTTAGATTCCGTTTCTTACACACTCTCCCAAACTCATCCACCAAGCCTTGCAGTTCCCCTTCGTCTTCACTCAACAACACAGTATCATCTGCAAACAACAGTACAGGGAGTTTCCAAACACTATCCTCTCTCACCAGGGCCACTCCAACATCCACTACCCTACCTTGTACCTCTTTTATTACCCCATCCATGTACAGATTGAACAACCATGGAGACATAACACATCCCTGTTTCAGCCCAACTTTCAAAGAGAAAAATTCACTTAGTTCACCATCCACACGCACCGCAGCTTTCGCACCATCGTACATACTCTTCACAGCATTCAACAACTTCCCATCTACTCCATATATTCTCAACACTTTCCACAATCCTTGTCTATCCACCCTGTCATATGCTTTCTCCAAATCCATGAAAGCTGCATACACCTTCTTTCCCTTTCTCTAGAAACTTTTCCACTAAAGATCTAAGAATGAATATCTGATCTACAAACCTCTTCCCTTCCTAAAGCCTCCCTGTTCTTCTCCAACTAATTTCTCTGTTCTTTCTCTAACTCTGTCAATAAGTGTCCTACCATACACTTTTCCTATTATACTAAGAAGACAAATGCCCCTATGATTACCACACACTTCTTTTTCTCCCTTTTCCTTTGTACAAGGGAATAATTATACCTGACTTCCAATCCTCCGGGACTCTACCTTCCTCCCAGGCCAATCTGCACATCTTCCACATCCATTCTACTACTATCTCTCCCCCATGCTTTAGCATTTCACCACACACTCCATCAATTCCTGAGGCTTTCCCCGATTTAACTTTCTTCATTGCTTCCACAACTTCTATCCTACTGATTTCTTCCTGTCTTCTCACCTCCCTCCTTCTCCTAGCCATTTCCCAGCCACTTATACTCGCATTACCACCACCACCACCAAAACAACAACCACCACCACCACCACAACACCACCACCACCACCACCACAACAACAACAACGACAACTATCACCACAACGACAACCACCACCACCACCACCAAAACAACAACCACCACCACAACAACAACACCACCACCACCACAACAACAACAACAACTATCACCACAGCAACAACCACCACCACAACAACAACTATCACCAAACAACAACCACCACCACAACAACCACTACAACCACCACCACCACATTCACCACCACAACCACCACCACCTCATCCGACGCCATAACCACCACAACCTCCACCACCACATCCACCGCCATAACCACCACAACCACCACAACAGCAAAAATAACCATAACCATCACAACAACAATCACCACAACAACAACCACCACCACCACAACCATCACCACCACAACAACAACAACAACCACCACCACAGGCGGCTGAAGAATCACACTATCCCTGACTTGAAACAGGATACAAAAACCCACACTGCCAGACGGAAACACTGCCAGTGTGGGTTTTTTGTATCCTAACCACCACCACAACAACAACCACCACCACAACAATAACAACCACCACCACAACAACAATAATCACCACAACAACAACAACCACAAGAACAACCACCACCACAACAATCACCACCAACACAACACTGACCACCATGACAACAATTACCACCACCACCACAACAACAACAAAACCACCTTCACCATCACCACCATCACAACAAAAATCACCATCATCACCACCACCCCCACAACAACAAAAACCACTATCACCACCATCACCATAACAGCAACAACCACCACTACCAATACAATAACAACCATCACCACCACCACAACAAAAACCACCATTACCACCACAACAAAATCCATCATCACCACCACAACAACAATAACCACCATCACCACCACAACAACAATAACCACCTTTCACCACCACCACAACAATAACCACCATCACCACCTCCTCCACGACAACATTCATTCTCATAGTCTGAATTCACTCTAAAACAAGCTCCACTATTACATGCTTGACCGCTCCAAGATGGCGGCCGCACAGACGCACCGCTGCTGTACTGAAGAATGGGTCATGCGGCATCTAGTCTTATTTATATCTATGGGGAAATCTAGCCACAGGTGTTACGCAAGGTAATGAAACCAAGATATACACCAACCAGCATATAGTCATATCTTCACAGTCATTCAGTTACCTATACTGGACGACGGGAAATAGAGGGGAGATTCTAGTTATCACTAATAAAAGATGTTTTATATCATAATCGTGACGTTTCATTAAATTCCAAATCGTGACGTTTCATTAAATTCCAAACACTTGTTATGAAACGTATTCCACCTTTATTCCATCTTATGAAGTATTACAAATATCAAAGATGAATTGGACATGACAACCCATGTATATGAAACTGCAATATATTTTGATTACATGTAAACTCATGATGATGGATATGAAGACATTCAGTGACATAATAGTGATAAAAGTTGACTATAACCCTATTATCCAGTATGCTATTCCCAACAATTTCCACCCGACAGTAATACATGGCACCCGAAACGACCCACCCCCACCACCGTCTGGTCTGACACAGTTGCCAGACTTGTGAAGCTATCCCTGCTGCTTCGACTTATCTGTTCAAATATTTATTGGGTTCGGAACGAAGATACGACTTTTTTGGCTGACTATACCTGGTCTTTCTGGAGTATAAAGAAAGACTGAACTAAAACAGCCTAAGAGTGTTCCCATTTTTGGTCCGAGAACTCCGGGTACCCATATATATATATATATATATATATATATATATATATATATATATATATATATATATATATTGTCACGAATCAAATTCGCGACATTTCCCTTTTGTGAGAAGCCACGAACTATTAGTGGAAAACTCACTGTGTATCGCTCAGTTAACCGTTTCTCTCTCCATTTCGGGGTATACTTTTCAAAACATTCGTCACTGTTTTCAGAAGTGACCGATTTAATGCACGTCACTAAGTGCTGTACTGAGCGATACTATTGTTTCTTTATTGTTCGCCCCTGCTTGCCTTGACCGTTAGAAAATGCGGCCTAGTGCTCCGCTTTTATTTCCCACGACTTACTCAGTCCAGTTGCTGCTTTGACGGAGAGAGGTCCTGTGCTCCAGAAGTGTGAGAGGAGAGGTCAGCTAGCACCCAAGTTCCACAAGATCACAGTCTCCAGTGCTCCCACCTTGGTGATACAAAGCATTCATCGACTATAGTATTTCCTTTTTGTATAATCCTAGTTTTAAATGCTTAGTTAAGGTGTTTTTCCTAGGCGTAAGTATTTAGCTTTTGTGTGAGTGAGTGAGTGCGATCTCATTAATTTGATTTTGAATTGTAACATTAAATTTATTTTGTAATCAATACATTTAACAGTTCTTTTTCTTGAGCTTAATGTAAAGTAAACTCTTGTTTCATTTCTCCAAATTAAGCTTATTTTCCATATAGCTCCTAGCTTGCATAAACGTTTTGCTATTCATAACTGGTACTTAGGCAGTTTTCTTGTATTAAACTTAAAATCTGTTGTGCCTTCTAGGAGTTAAGCATCAGCAAGAACCTGATGTTAGTATTAGTTATTTATTGTCAGGGGTGAAGTAACTTTCTCCAGAGGCTACAGTACTAATGAACAGCAATTGAGTGATTAGTCTCTGCTGTGTACTGTCGAGAAAGTTTATAAATTCTCGTTCTTAGAGAATCGTTGCTTGATTTAGCAAGACAATCATTGTCCCTGCTCTTTAATATTATTGAATATTATTATCAATCAAATAATATTTAGCAATTTTTTTAAAAACACCGTGATATTATAAAAACCCCGTGACAATTGGCGACCTCATTCCAGGATATTAGCTCCTAGCTCTAAAGCTATTCACGAGATAGTGCTCACTCGTTCATATTTAGGTATTTATAATTAAAGTTTATAGGCACAAGTTTACTGGTGTTTACCGTTAATTTAGCAAGTGAATTTTTGCTTTATTAATCCATAGAGTATTTAACTATTTAGTACTTTATTTTTGGTAACGCCAGACGATTTTATTCGCTCCTGGGTAGCCGCCGTACCCATTGTGTTAATTATTGGGTTCTCAGTTATTTGCATTTTTGCTTTAATCTTTGCCAGTTAACTAGATAAGACTGGTCACCACTAGCTTGTGTCTGTATTCTTTATTTGTGTTATTAGCATTCGTTTGCGAAGCAGTCAGTACTCAGTTTCGGTTTGCTTAGTAAACTGAGCTAGCATCATGGCAGCCAGTGCTTATGTACAGGAAGCCAAAGATATGGGTCTCACAGACCCAGAGAAAATACAGAGTTACGTTCTCTCACGGTTTAATTACGAGCAAGAACGTGAGAAAAATGCTCGTGAAGAGCGTAGAATTCAGCGCGAATACGAGCGAGAACAGCGCGAACACGAGCGAGAACAGCGCGAACACGAGCGAGAACAGCGCGAACACGAGCGAGAACAGCGCGAACACGAGCGAGAACAGCGCGAACACGAGCGAGAACAGCGCGAACACGAGCGAGAACAGCGCGAACACGAGCAAAAACAGCGCGAACTCGACTTGGAACACGAGCGAGAACAGCGTGAGGAACGAGAGAGAGAACGAGAACATGAACGTGCCGAGCGAGAAACACGCGAAAAACATGAACTTGAAGTGCTGAAGCTCAAGCGAGATTCCTTGGCTTCAGACACGTCTGATGCAGTTGGTCCAAGCTCCACGAGCGTTCTCCCTGCACATGTCCTGGCGACCCCACGCATCAAGCTTGCTTCATACAAGGAAAGCGAGCGAATCGAGCCATACATAGCTCGTTTTGAGGACATGGCAGACATGTATCAACTGGATGAGGCAACTAAGCGGATCCAATTTCTTAGTTTATTTGAGGGCCCTGCCCTCGATATTCTCCACAGAATTCGTGGAGACAATCTCACATATGAGATGATGAAAGCTGCACTCATTAAGGCGTATGGTCTCACAGTAGACGACGCCAAAGTTCAGTTCATGCGAGCTCGTCTCCAAGACAAGGAGACAGCTGTTCAGTTCCTTGATCGTCTCACAGCTTACTTAAATGAGTGGATGGAGAAAGATGAAACTCCTTCCACGCGTGAGGGGATAATTGACCTTATACTGCGTATGCAGCTAGAGAGATCGTGGCCTGCTGAGCTCATAGCACAGCTTAAGATCTGCCAGGTGAAAGATGCCAGCCAAATGGCAGAGAAGGCTGACGTATTCTTTACTGCATACAGGTATCAAACTCGTAAGCAAAACACCTGGAACAGAAAACCTGATAAATCTGGGAAATCGTCTCAGACTGAATCCCAGCACCAAGGCCATTCTCAGAGTAATGGCCAAGGTCCAAAACCGCAGTGGAAGGACCAGGGGCAAAACACTCAGAAACTTGAGTGGAAGAGGTACAACAAGTACCCTAACCAGCAGCAGTATCAGTCACGCAACCGACTGTCGGGACAAACTTTTCCACCACCAGCTCAAAAGAGGCAGGAAGCGAACGCAGCCTTCATTCCTCAGCAGCAGCACGGTGGTCACGTCCCTACCAGTGTGGGTACTTCCCCACAGTTCATTAGTCCCACAGTGACAGTGAACCCCCCTCCACAGATGGCCAATGTTCCATCTTCCCAATATAACCCTCAAGGCACAATGTTTGCCGCATCAATTCAGCAGCCTCATGAGTGGCTAGCTGCTTCCTCCACAGGCCCTCCCACAGGTGACAGTACTTTCCTTGTTCAGCCAGGGTTTGTGGGAGGCATTCCTGTGAAGGTCCTGAGAGACAATGGTTCCTCAGGTTGCTCTGTCAAGCAGAGTCTAGTTCGGCCTGAGCAGTATACAGGTCGACAGATCCATGCAAACTTTATTGATGGATCAGTGAGATTGTTCCCTGAGGCATGTATCCAGGTGGCATCTCCATTTTATACTGGTATGACACTCGCAGTTGTCATGCCAGAACCTTTATTTGTCCTCATCATTGGCAATATTCAAGGAGTCAAGGATAGTTGTTCCGATGATGACGCTACCCAGACTTTAGCTGCTGCGGTAACACGAGCCATGGTTGAGGCTCCAGACTGTGTCACCCCAGTGATCACTGAATCGCCGCAAGATCTGATGTGTAGTCAACTTGTTGTACAAGAACAACATTCTGACCGGACACTTGCTACCGTGCAGAACAAACAAAAGGGTCGAGTGATTAAGTATTCACAGGGAGGTCGAGCCAAGTTCCTTCGCAAACAAGGACGGCTCTACCGTGAGTCACGAACACCCGAGGGCGAGGTTCGACTGCAGTTTGTCGTTCCCGCCAAGTACCGCCTAGCAGTGTCACAATGGGGTCATTGTTCAGCCTCAGGAGGTCACATGGGCAAAAGGAAGACCCAGGGCCGTATCCGAGCTGACTTTTTCTGGCCAGGGATGGGACGGGACATAGATAGTTTTGCCCGTTCCTGCAGTGTGTGTCAAAGTAACACCACTAATCAGGGACATGCCCTTCCTGTGCCGTTCGTAACCACACCTGTAATCTCCGAGTCAGTTGAGAGACAGAGTAGTGGTGAAGTGGGTGCAGACCTGATGTCTCGCCTACTAACTGCTGACTAACATGAGCAGTTGTTGTATGCTGGGTTCCGTGATAGGCATCCTCTGTCGGAAATTTAGGAATAATTCCTCTCATTTTCTATTCTAGTTGGTGATGGGCGAATAATATTCCACCAGGGTTTCCAGCTTTTATTTGAGTAATCCAAGGACCAGCCTGGTTCCCAGTCAAAAGTGTAGACCTGACGTCTCACTTGTTGGCCCCACAGGACACAGTATGTCCAGGGCCTGTACATGCACGTGCACTGTAGGTTAAGGGGGAAGTTCGAGAGAGAACTCCGCAGAGGCGACTCGAGGCTATGGAAGACCCGAGTTTGCACAAGGATTCTCAGCTCCCCGATACTAATATAAGCACTGTAGGTTAAGGGGGAAGTTCGAGACTCCGCAGAGGCGACTCGAGGCTATGGAGACCCAAGTTTGCACAAGGATTCTCAGCTTTCCAATATTAATAAGTACTGTAGGTTAAGGCACAGGTTGAGGACCCGTGTGCAGTTCGAGGCTATGGAAGACCCGAGTTTGCACAAGGATTCTCAACTTGCCGATCATGATCGTGTGCTATAATTACTGGCGACCACGAATGTATGAAGCTTAGGCAGTCACTTGTATTTTTCAGCTAGAGTGTACTTTTCGTAGCATGTATTGATTGCTAGGCAGAGAGAGTAATTGTAATGTAATAAGAATTTTGTCTCATTGACACTTTTGATGCTCCACCTTAATTGGTTTTGCAGGTTCAGCAATGGGTGTAGCAGTTTTGCTGTGCAGACCAGCTGATCGTCTGCCGCACGCTGCCGCCTCTTCTCCTCTGCCTTCGTCGTCGCCATATTATTATTTACTATATCATTTACACGTAGGTACAGTTACACTACAACTGTCACACCTACACCGTGTATTACATACATCACGCTACACAACAATTAGTTGTCAGTGTAAATGTAGCAACTTTTCGCTCAGTTTGACTTGAGTACAGGATTTTCACCGTCATCATGGAGTTTTTCCCTCAAGCTTGCTTCTATTAACTTAAATACGAGGTTTTTTTCGCTCACTGGCGACTGCGACTTTCTCCTGTAGCAGGATAGCACACACACCACAGTGTGAATCTTGTGTGACTGAGTTAGGATGTGTACATATATATAAATATATATCCACAAATTTTTTCCCATAAGGAAAAAATTTAATTTTGTAGGGGCGTAATGTCACAAATCAAATTCGCGACATTTCCCTTTTGTGAGAAGCCACGAACTATTAGTGGAAAACCCACTGTGTATCGCTCAGTTAACCGTTTCTCTCTCCATTTCGGGGTATACTTTTCAAAGCATTCGTCACTGTTTTCAAAAGTGACCGATTTAATGCACGTCACTAAGTGCTGTACTGAGCGATACTATTGTTTCTTTATTGTTCGCCCCTGCTTGCCTCGACCGTTAGAAAATGCGGCCTAGTGCTCCGCTTTTATTTCCCACAACTTACTCAGTCCAGTTGCTGCTTTGACAGAGAGAGGTCCTGTGCTCCAGAAGTGTGAGAGGAGAGGTCAGCTAGCACCCAAGCTCCACGGTCTCCAGTGCTCCCACCTTGGTGATGCAAAGCATTCATCGACTATAGTATTTCCTTTTTGTATAATCCTAGTTTTAAGAGCTTAGTTAAGGTGTTTTTCCTAGGCGTAAGTATTTAGCTTTTGCGTGAGTGAGTGAGTGCGATCTCATTAATTTGATTTTGAATTGTAACGTTAAATTTATTTTGTAATCAATACATTTAACAGTTCTTTTTCTTGAGCTTAATGTAAAGTAAACTCTTGTTTCATTTCTCCAAATTAAGCTTATTTTCCATATAGCTCCTAGCTTGCATAAACGTTTTGCTATTCATAACTGGTACTTAGGCAGTTTTCTTGTATTAAACTTAAAATCCGTTGTGCCTTCTAGGAGTTAAGCATCAGCAAGAACCTGATGTTAGTATTAGTTATTTATTGTCAGGGGTGAAGTAACTTTCTCCAGAGGCTACAGTACTAATGAACAGCAATTGAGTGATTAGTCTCTGCTGTGTACTGTCGAGAAAGTTTATAAATTCTCGTTCTTAGAGAATCGTTGCTTGATTTAGCAAGACAATCATTGTCCCTGCTCTTTAATATTATTGAATATTATTATCAATCAAATAATATTTAGCAATTATTTTAAAAACACCGTGATATTATTAAAACCCCGTGACATATATATATATATATATATATATATATATATATATATATATATATATATATATATATAGATATATACAGTGTGTGTGTAAGAGCCACGTTCTTTGATGGTTTCTTTGTTTGTCCTTCAATCGCGCCCAATCCAAGGACTTAAGACCTCCAGATCCATATATGTTCCCTGAAACAGGACATGTAGTTGCGCCTATACACCATTAGGACACCTGGGTCTCACAGACCCACCAAATAGAAAAAATAAAAAAAAAATACTTGTGTTTTATTTACTGAACCTTTGGCCAATCTACAACCTTTTTGGTTCAATTTACTATGCAATAATGAATATACAATTAAAATTAACATATTTAAAGCATTTTTGGCAAATTTTTGAAAAAAGTCTGTACCGCTTCTGTTTACATGGACCCCATAAGAAAAGAAACGACACAATGATGCTCACACTGCTGTCAAAGCTAGTGGCATGAAAAGTCTTCGTGGTGTGGAAAGGGCAATTCACAGGGTGAAAAAATTTGCATCACACAACAGTAAATTTCAGCCCCTCTTATCCAGGACACCTGGGTCTCACAGACCAGACCACGATTTTAGTGTGTTATACACCAAAACAGGAGACCTGGAAAACCACACAGCCACCTTTAGCATGGGCATCCAAACTTAGGAAGCTACTGGGAAGGACAGGGGTCCCTGGCATATAGTAGTTGCTGAACCAGTAAGTGGCAAAAAGTGGCCGGGTCTCACAGACACAGGTGTACTGTTTAAGGGTTCAGGGTGACCCATGGATTGTTTTAGGGGGTTAAAATTCAGATCTAGGTCATCTGAGGTCACCGGTAGAGTATTCAGTTTCTTGGCCCGGATAACGCCAGGTACATTTGGAGCCCAGTTTTTGGCATGGAGTCTCACATGGCTTCCAGTTCAGACATAGGCTATGTGAGGTTGACCTCCGAGATCATTTGAAGTCACTGGTCGAAGATTATTTTAGGTCACAGGTAATACACGCATGAACGACTGGACCAAGCAGCCAAATTCTTAGCATGGAGACTCACATCACCGCCAGTTCGGGCATTGGCTAAGTGAGATTGACCTCCGAGATCATATGAGGTCACCGGTCAGAGGTCATTTGAGGATACTGGTAATAGTAGGCCTAAACAGGTGCGCACAGATACTGAGTGTAAGTCTGTGAAAGCTGAAATAGATAGTTCCTGGACCTCTCATAATCTCTCTCCAAAAGTATAGGAGGTACATGGTTTTTCTGGAGTAGAAAGAAATACTGAACTAGGACAAATAGGGTTAGAGTGTTTGCTTTTTTTTTTTTTTTTTTTTGCCTGGGCTATGCCGGGTACCCCTGCTAGCGTGTGTGTGTGTGTGTGTGTGTGTGCTTATACTCGTGTGTGTGTGTGTGTGTGTATATATATATATATATATATATATATATATATATCTATATATATATATATATACCATCCCTACGTGTCAAGTGGGGTTGGTGGAGGATTAGTGCCCCTCCCTGTAAAACAATTAACTCTAAGCCGTTGGCCACCCCGTTTGGGATACATGGCGTCTGGCAATGAATGAAAATATATATATATATATATATATATATATATATATACACAAAGATATATATATGTATATATATATATATATATATATATATATATATATATAGATATATATATATATATAAGGGATAGCCCGATTATCCAGACTATATGGTGTGCAGGAGTGCCTGAATAGTCCGAAATCACGATTAATCCGGCGGAAACAAAATATAATTTTTTTTTCTTTTAATAATAGGACAGAGGAAGGAAAAACAAATGAATAAAAAAACAAAACAAAAAAATCCATGCACCAGATTACTGGTGTTCTCTGTTCATAAAATATCTGTAACAGTAGACTTGAACAGCTGTAGGTTGAAGTTTGGAGGGAAACAACTCTGGGGAAGCGAGTTCCAGAGAGATGCAGTTCGGGGAATGAAAGAATTCTGATAGGCAGAAATTCTGCAGTATGGCTGAGTGACATTCTAGTCATGAGCGCTGCCAGATGCCCGTGTAGCACGATGGAAGGCATGGAGAGGTGGCACAATGGACGCAACTTCGTGTGAACATTTGCTGTTAAAATATCTGTAAAATAACGCAAGGGAGGCAACATTTCTTGTTACTTGTAGGGGAGGTACAGTAGTTTGTTAGTAATAGCAGGGTTATTAATAATTCTAACAGCTTTGTTCTGAATTTTGTCTAGTTTTAATGCAACTTCTCCACATCCAATCCACAAGGGTGAGCAGTATTCAAGCTGAGAGCGCACATGACTCTTATAAATTATAGCTAACTGCTCGTCAGTGAAGAAGTTACGGACTCTGTACAATAATCCAGGTTTCTCTGAGGCGGTTTCAGCGAGTGATCTGACATGAGAGGTCCAGCTGAGGGCACTGTCAAGCGGGACGCCGAGAATTTCAATACTTTTGGAAATGGGAATGTTTGTAGCATTGAAGGTAATACGCGATTCTGGCAATACCTGTCTATTAGTAAATTGTATATATTTAGTTTTACTAGCATTAAATGAGACAAGGTTATTTTGTCCCCATTCACTGATCGTGGATAAGTACTGTTAGATTGATTTATTTACCGGTAAATGTACACTTGAAGCTACAGAAAGACCTTACCAATTCAATTCATAATCCTCCAGCTTGTTTCTGTATTTTTTTTTTTTTTTTTGACAAATTTCAGTTTTGCAAATTACTTTCTCTTGCTGAAAAATTTCCTCCCTGTTATTACCGTCACATTTTCCTTACCATCGTTTCCAGCGCAATGGAAGAAAATGTGCTCAAAGGTGGATATCGTTTCCCAGTTTCCCAACTGGAGGTTAGGTTAGGTTAAATTATTAGGCTCAGATAAGCTCGATTAGGCCAGGTTTAGTTGAACACTTAGGGAAGAAGTCCTTTCCGCCATTACGTTAACGAAATAAACAAGAGCTGTCACACCAGAACAGCTAAAAACGACGGAGGAACAGATTTAACAAGAAACATTTATTTACCAAACCAGGAATAATCTGAAAAATATATATGACTATCAGGAAGAACTGATTTGGCAAGGTGCTTTTACTGCTTAAAGTAAAGAATATGTTTAGCCCCCTCAATGGTCGTGAGTTCAGAAATTTGCGTTGCTCCCGTGGTCGGCATCGGGACCATTTCTTCAAGGTTCTAAAATCACTTTCTTTTTCTCACATATGTGAAAAGACTTGTCTGGCACACCTGGCTTTTTCTTCTTTTTTTTTTTTCCCCCTAAACCCATCCTGTGATTTGCTATGATTCGTGAAAGAAATAAAATTAGGATGCGTGCTACAATTAGCACGTAAACTTCGGCGAAAACATCTGGGATGAAGTGAATTGCGAACGCCTGACTGCTTGGGATGGTAGAGTAGGGTCGTGTTAACACACCAGTGCCCTTTGGTCCCTTCCCGTAATTGCTCGCAGTTTTTTATAGCTCGCCCTAACTCATCGTCACTGACACTGGTACAGTAAAGTGTTGTTCAAGGCCGGCAGCTATGAAAGCAAGAATGGAATCCATTATTGTTTATATCAGTCCTCTCTCCTTCACACATACACATGAGAATGAACAAAGGAATGAGCAGTAAATGTACATTAAGAAGCAGAAATAACTGTGCTCAGTCGGTCCGAAATATATTGGGAAGAGCCATTCCGAACGAAGAATGTGGAACTGAATTCATAAATACGAGAACATGTGGGACGAAAGAGTAATTTTTTTTTTTTTTTCTGATTAGCAAACATTTTTGTTCCATATCGTCTCCTAAAATTGTGAAACTGATAATCTTTCGTGTAAGCATACAGCCTAAAGACCTTACCAGTTCAATTCATATTCCTCTAGTTTGTCTTTTCTATTTTTCTATTTTGAGGGTGGTAAATTATCTTCTCTTGCTGAAAGTTACACAAAATTAGAGAGCATGTAACATAAGCATGTAAATATCGGCGAAAACATCTGGAATGAAGTGAATGCCTGACTGGTTGGGATGGTAGAGTAGGGTCGTGTAAACACACCAGTGACCCTCGTTCCCTTCCCATAATTGTTCGCAGTTTTTTATAGCTCGCATTAACTCAACGTCACTGACACCAAAACAGTAAAGTGTTGTTCAAAACTGGCAGCTATGAAGGGATTAATGGAATACATTATTGTTTGTATCAGTCCTCTCTCTCACATACACACATAAGAAAGAACAAAAGAATGAGCAGTACAGTAAATGTACACTTAACTTTAAGGAGCAGAGATAACTGTATGTTCAGTCGGTCCGAAATGTATTGGGAACAGAGATATCGAACGAAGAATGTGAAACTAAATGCTGACTACGAGTAATTTATTTCTGATTAGCAAACATTTTTGTTCCATTTCGTCCCCTAAAATTGTGAAACATAATTTTCGTCTAAGCATATAGCTTAAAGACTTCACCAATTCAGTTCGTGTTCATCTAGTTTGTTTTCTGTATTTTTCTATTTTGAAGATTCTCTTGCTGAAAGATGTCTTCCTTTACTATTGTTATGAAGGGAGATTTGCTAGTTAGGAAGTCTCGTACCTTCGAGACGTTTGTGGTATCGTAAGTTCCTGTACGAGTCAGAGTTGCCAGTTAGCCTGCTGTTTGTGAGCTTAGTAATTTCGTAAGTTATGCATCAGTGTTTGTACTCTTTTTCTTTATAATGTTTTACTTAAGTGATTGCTCGTTAAATTATGTAATTCAAGTTCGTATGGTAAATGATTTGGAGTGTTATGTAATGTAGGACAACTCTAGCATGTTTTGATGTCTAGTAGTTGGTAACTGTTCTTGCCAGGGGCTGATGCAAGAGAGTATGTCCTAGAATGTTGGAGAAGTAGAAGTTTCGAGAGTAATGCAAGCTTATATAAGATGGTGTAGAGACTATTACAAGTTTAGTCGGGTTTCAGTTCAGTGTGAGTGAAGTGAAGTCGGTTTTGGTTCAGTCTGAGTGCGGTGCAGTGTCAGTGTCAGTGAAGATTGTATACTTTTGGTACTTGTGAAAACAGTGGCAAACAGTGACGGGTTATTGAAGTTTGTGTATCATTGGAAGTGAGAAAACAGTGAAGTGTTGAGCATTAAGTGTAATAACAGTTAGTAAAGTGTGTATAGCTCCAGTGCTTGTGAGAACAGTGAAGTTGGAAAGAGTTAAGTGGAAGTATTTCGAAAATAAAGACAGTGAACTTTAAGGAGCCAGTGTTTATTTTCGCCTCAGCTGATCTTCTGTACTGCACACCTAAAGGCTGATCATAAGAAGAACATTTCACTGGGCAATGTCCTTCGTGTACTGTACGCTGTTGGAGCCTGTGGCAGTGTAGGGACTGGGACGTAACACTGGTGTCAGGAGTGGGATGTGTGCTGTGCCAAGAAGGGACCCAAGAAACGTGGTTGCGCTCCTCTCCAGCTGTACCAAGTGGGTGCACCGATGGAAAGAGTCGCGGTGGACATTGCTGGACCTTTGCCACTCACTGAGAGAGGAAACCGGTATATATGTGTCGCCATGGACTACTTCACAAAGTGGCCAGAAGCATATGCTAACCCCGATCAAGAGGCTGCGACTGTTGCTCAAGTATCGGTTGATCAGTTTTTCTGTCATTTGGGATGCCACAAGAGCTACATTCAGACTAGGGTAGAAACTTCGAGTCTGCTGTGTCCTGTGAGTGCTGCAAGTTATTGGGGATCAAGAAGACCAGGATGACCCTACTAAGGCCACAGTCAGATGGAATGGTGGAGAAATTCAACTGGACCCTAGGACAAGAACTGGCCAAGTACTGCATAGATGGACAAACAGAATGGGACCAGAAGTTACCTGCATTGCTAATGGCATATCGGTCTGCATCCCATGAGTCTACTGGCTACACTCCTGCAAAACTGATGTTGGGCCACGAGTTACGCTTACCTGTTGACTTGTTAATGGGAAGACCACCTGGTGAAGAGCTGCCTACGGACACTTCCAGCTATGTGAAGCACCCTCAGGAAAGTCTGGCTGATGTACATCAAGTGCAAGGAGCCATCAAGTTTTCAGGGGAAGTGGTGAAGTGCAAGTATGATGCCAACGCAAGCAAAGTGAGCTTCAAGGATGGTGACCAAGTCTGGTTATACAATCCTCAGCGCAAGAAGGGACAGTCACCGAAGCTGCAGAGTCCATGGGATGGGCCTTACACTGTGTTGGACCGCCTATCAGACGTAACGTATCGGATTCGAGGAGGCAGGAAGTCTCGCCCAAAGGTGGTACACGTGAACCGTCTGTGGCAGTACCATGGGCCAGGACAGTTCAGCTGGGACGTCTCTGAGGAATTGTGCTCAACTGCAGCCTAGGATGTTGTGGAGGACCAAGGAGCTGAAGTTCAAGAGGATGGTGACAGTTCCCCAAGAGAAGTGAACTAAGAAGAAGACCAAGACCTTCCAGGAGAAGTGGACTGTGAGAAGGAGCAAGAACATCGTCAGAAGCGCCATAGAAGAAGACCTGATAAGTTGAAGGATTATTTTGTGTATAGTCAGAGGTTTCAGTAGGATTAAGGTTTATGTTTGTGTATATTGTTTAGTTTTGTCGGGACGACAAAGAACTAGGGAGGAGGTAGTGTTATGAAGGGAGATTTGCCAGTTAGGAAGTCTCGTACCTTCGAGACGTTTCTGGTATCGTAAGTTCCTGTACGAGTCAGAGTTGCCAGTTAGCCTGCTGTTTATGAGCTTAGTAAGTTCGTAAGTTATGCATCAGTGTTTGTACTCTTTTTCTTTATAATGTTTTATTTAAGTGATTGCTTGTTAAAATATGTAATTCAAGTTCGTATGGTAAATGATTTGGAGTGTTATGTAATGTAGGACAATTCTAGCATGTTTTGATGTCTAGTAGTTGGTAACTGTTGTTGCCAGGGGCTGATGCAAGAGAGTATGTCCTAGAATGTTGGAGAGAGTAATGCAAGAGTATATAAGATGGTGTAGAGACTATTACAAGTTTAGTCGGGTTTCGGTTCAGTGTGAGTGAAGTGCAGTCGGTTTTGGTTCAGTCTGAGTGTAGTGCAGTGTCAGTATCAGTGAAGATTGTATACTTTTGGTACTTGTGAAAACAGTGGCAAACAGTGACGGGTTATTGAAGTTTGTGTATCATTGGAAGTGAGAAAACAGTGAAGTGTTGAGCATTAAGTGTAATAACAGTTAGTAAAGTGTGCATAGCTCCAGTGCTTGTGAGAACAGTGAAGTTGGAAAGAATTAAGTGGAAGTATTTCGAAAATAAAGACAGTGAACTTTAAGGAGCCAGTGTTTATTTTCGCCTAAGGTGATCTTGTGTACTGCATACCTAAAGGCTGATCATAAGAAGAATAACTCACTGGACAACGTCCTTCCTGTACTGTACTACTGCTGTTGGAGCCTGTGGCAGTGTGAGGACTGGGACGTAACACTATCATCAGGCTCTTTAAGCCGTACCTACGATTGTTCCGGCATAATGAAAGAAATTTAACCTACTAATAAGTGGATTTCGTTTCCCAATTTTCCAACTAGAACCCAGGTTGGGTTAGGTTAGGTTAAATTATTAGGTAGTTAAGCAAGTTTAGGCTTGGTTAGCAGTTGCCTCACCAAACTCAACCCTACAACCCTTGTGATCGAGTTGTGAGCTGCAGGTGTGGGTGGGGGCAGACTCACGCTCGTTTACACGTGCCTCGCTCGCTATCAATCAGATGCTTCCTGTTTAAACTGGAGCTATCGTATGGATAATTCCATGTATTACTGTACCACTGAACCATTCGGTCACGGCCTGGGTATACTGAAACCTGGATGATCCGAACCTGGATAATTGAGTTTTCACTGTATATATATCATCATCATCATCATCATCAGCCATTATAAGTCCACTGCTGAACAAAGGCCTCCCCCAACCTTCTCCAAGAATTCCTTGGCTGAGCCAATCTTTGCCACGTTTTCCCTGCAAATTTCTCTATCTCATCTCTCCACCTCCTATCTGGCTTTTTTCTTCTATGCTTACCATCTCTTGGTGTCCAGTCAGTCAACCTCTTGCTCCATCGATTATCCCTTGTTCTTGCTACATGGCCTGCTAACCTCCATTTCTGCTCTTTTATAACTTGTATAATATCTTTGCCTTTAGTCTGCTCTCTCACCCAAGTTGATCTTTTCCTGTCTCTTAAAGATATTCACAACATTGACCTTTCCATTGCTCTCTGAGAACGAATTAATTTACAGTATTTTCCATCGATTTTGTCAGTTTCCAAGTCTCACAACCATACGTCATAGCTGGAATTATACATTCGTTATATACTTTTCGTTTCATACAAACTGGCAAGCTATTCTATCTATCCATATACCTAGGCTGCTTCCCCCAAGGAAAGGGAGGTAGCCGAGACAGGACGACACACTCCCCATTTACTCATCCATTCAAACACATTCATTCGCATCTTAGCCCCAAAGGGGAGAACCGACAGATCCTCACCGCACCACACCGCACAAGGGTCAACTGTGCAATGCAATCAGTGACATCCGTAGCAGGGCCCAACAGCAGAGCTGGTTTACCCCTGCCACATCATAACAGACTCATCCCCTTACCCGCACCTGACCTAAAATAGCTGATCAGACCAAATGCGGGAGAATATCCCCTCAGGGCTGCGTCATCACTTATTCATTCACAATTTCTCTCCATTTATTTCTGTCACGTACAGCCACTCTTCCTTGCTCAACAGACATCCCTCTCACATCCAGCGCTCTCTTCACACTGTCCATCCATCCTATTCGTGGTCTTCCTCTCAGCCTTACACCTCTCACATCAGATCTAGTTATCTTTTTCACCAATCACTCATTATCCATTCTCTCCATATGCCCAAACCATCACAACACCCTCTGCTCAACTCTACCAGCCATCTCTCGAACAACTCCAGTTCTCCTTCGCACCTCATCATTCCGCACCCGATCCATACGCGTCACTCCACACATACTTCTCAGACACCTCATCTCCATTACATTCAAACTTTTCCTCCCTGCTATACCCATATTCCATGTTTCAGCCCAATATAATGCAGTCGGTACCACAACACCCTCATACAGCCTTTTCTTGACATCCATTCTGAGCGAACGACATCTAAACACTTTTTTCATTCCTCCCAGCACTTTTCTTAATTCATTTATTCTAAACTTCACTTCTGCATCTATTCTTCCATCCACAGCAACATGTGACCCTAGATATTTAAAACACTCTACCTCCTCAAGCAACTCGCCATTCAAAACTATATTCATCCCCCTACCATTTACCAACCTCGTACACTTCATCACTTTACTCTTATTCTCATTTACTTTCAATTTCCTCCTTTCACACACCCTTCCAAACTCCTCTACCAACTGTCTCAATCTCTCCTCTGAATCAGCCACCAGTGCAGAATCATCTGCAAACAGCAGCTGCTTCAGATTCCACTCTCCACCATCAACATTCACCAGACTCAGACCTCCACCTAAAACTCTTGCATTCACCTCCCTTACAACACCATTCATGTAAATATTAAACAACCAAGGCGACATCACACATCCCTGTCGCAGCCCCACTCTCACGGGAAACCAATCACTCACAGCATTTCCCACTCTTACACACGCTCTACTATTTACATAAAAACTTTTCACCCCTTTTAGTAACCTACCGTCAAGTCCATACAATCTTAAAACAGTCCACAAAGTCTCCCTATGAACTCTATCATACGCTTTCTCTAAATCCATAAATGCCCAAAACACATCCTTGCCTTTCACTAAATACTTTTCACACACTTGTCTCACCGCAAACACCTGATCCACGCATCCCCTCCCTCTCCTAAAGCCACACTGCTCATCACCAATCACTCCCTCTGTATCCTCTCTAACTCTCATAATTAACACTCTACCATACACCTTATCTACAACACTCAACACATACCCCTTAAGCTAGTACATTCATACTTATCACCCTTGCCTTTATACAACGGGACCACACAAGCACTTGCCCAGTCAACTGGCACCATACCTTTCACAAAGCACACGTTCAACAATCTTACTAACCAGTCAACAATAGTCACTCCACCACCCTTCAGGCATTCCACAGCACACCCATCCATACCTGCAGCTTTCCCTGTTTTCATCTCCTTTACTGCCTTCTCCACTTCCTCCTTCGTGATCAAAGAATCATTCAACTCTCCCAACACATTTATTCCTTGCACCCTTCCATCCGCCACAATCTCAGCCACCCTTTCCTCCTCTACATTTAATAATCTTTCAAAATACTCTGCCCATCTCTTCCTTACTGCATCCATCTCAATTAACATCCTTCCATCCTCTGCTTTTACTCATTCTTCCTTCCCAGACTCTCCCTTTCGCACCCTTTTCACCTCCTTCCAAAACATTTTCTTATTCTGTTGAAAATTCTCTGTCAGCCGCCTACCCCACCTCTCATCTGCTGCCACTTTAGCATCACGCACAGCCCTTCTCACCCTATTCCTCTTTTCCTTATACCTCTCATATGACATCTCATCTTTCCTCTGCAGCCACACTTCATATGCACGTCTCTTCTCAGCCACAGCCATACTTACTTCCTCGCACCACCATTCACTTCCTTTTCTTACACCACCACCCACACGTCTCACACCACACACCTCTTCTGCATGCCCCACCACAGCACTCTTAAATAACTGCCATTCCTCCTCCACACTGCCATTTTCCCGATCTTTCACTGCGTTCCACTCATCTTTCAATTTCTCCTGATACTCTATCTTTTTCTCTCTTTTATCCAACTCACATTCAAAACTGGCAAGCTACTTTTCGTAATGTCTCTATGTTTACCGAAAGCTTTCCATCCAATTGTAATGCGTCTTTTTATTTCGCTATCATTATCTTTCGTTAATTTTAGTATTTGTCCCATGTAATTGTACTCCTCAACTTCTTCAAGAATTTCTCCACTTATTCTTATGACGGTCTTTGGTGTTTGAGGATTAAACATTACTTTAGTTTTACTCCGGTTCATCTTCAGCCCTACTTTGAGACTTTCTCTGTTCAGGTCATTTAACATTTCTTGCAACGTCTCTGCTTTTTCTGAGATTAGGACAATGTCATCTGCAAATCTTAAATGGTTTAGCTTTTCTCCATCTATGTTTACTCCTTTGTTTTCCCAGTCTATCTTTCTGAAAATACTTTCTAGGCATGCTGTAAATAACTTTAGTGAAATTGTATATATATATATATATATATATATATATATATATATATATATATATATATATATATATATATATATAAGCCAAATTTTGACGTTTTGTTTGTTTGTTTGTCCTTCAGTCACACCCAAACCAATCAGGGTGACCCAATGACGATTTTAGGGGATCAAAATACAGATCTGGGTCATTTGAGGTCTCCAGCAGAGTCAGACATAGGCTATGTGAGGTTGACCTCTGAGGTAATTTGAGGTCACTGGAAATATATGCTTGAACGACTGGACCCAGTAGCCCAATTTTTGGCATGAAGACTCACATGACCTCCAGTTCAGACATACAGTAGGCTATGTGAGGCTGACCTCTAAGGTCATTTGAGGTCACACAAATACTGTGTGTTAGTCTACAAAAGCTGAAGCACAATAATCCGTTTAAGACCTGGACGCCCAAGTCCTGGACACCCCAAGTCCCGGAGATTTTGGGATCGGGTCCCTGGAAATCAAGAATGGCCAAAAACCGTAAAAATGCCAAAAAAAAAAAAAAAAAAAAAAAAAAAAAGCCGATATGTGTTCATCCCTACTTTAAATTTGCCGCGCACTGACGAACAGCTGTGTTTTGGCATGTAGTTCCTTCGACCTCTGATAGAGCATCCCTGCATCCTCCCCAGTTCCTGCCTATCTACCATCGTGACTGCACGCTCGTCGCCATGGCTGCCCACGTGCTCGTTTTTGTGAATAAACAGTGAATAAACTGCAATACCTCACCAACGGACCACATGGGAATTTACATTGTTGTGCAGTGTTAAGATATTAAAATTCAAAGCGCAAAGGATTAAGTGCAGAGTACAACACTGGTGTGTTGCAACTGGGGTGACACAAGTAAGAGGAGAATGTGCAGTGTTAAATAATTATAATTCACAGCGCAAAGGATTAAGTGCAGCACAACACTGGATTACTGTAGGTGCTTCAAGTGCACCTTCATCACCGTCAGCGATATAGAGGAGGCAGGTGAATACTCGTGACGGCCACGGACGTGTCTCAGGTATCCTGTACACTGCTAATTATTTTCCATACTCACTTCTAACTTCTCATTCTCTGGTTCTTTTTCATTTATTTCATGGTTTCTGTCCCTTATTTGTGTGCATAGGGTCTTAAGTAGGTGCTGTGCATGTCCGGTAGGGAGTTGTTTAGGTGGCTTTCAAAGTTTGGTTGGGTTGGGGTCCATAAGTATCTGTCCAGTGGCATTTTTCCCAAGTCGCGGACAAGACCAAGTCCTAGACATGTCTTTAGTTCTATTACGTCGGTTCTTGGAGGGATTACTCTGTGTGTGTGTGTATATATATATATATATATATATATATATATATATATATATATATATATATATATATATATACATCTCTCTTGCATCCAACGCTTTCATCACACTGTCCATCCATCCTATTTGTGGTCTTCTTCTCACCCTAACACCTCTCACATCCGATCCATTTATCTTTTTCACTAATTACTCATCATCCATTCTCTTCATATGCCCAAACCATCGCAACACCCACTGCTCAGCTCAATCAGCCATCTGCCACACAAGTCCAATTCTCTTTTGCACTTCATCATTTCTCACTTGACTCATATGCGTTACTCCACACAGTATGGGTTCCGTCAGGGACGCTCCACTGGCGATCTTCTCACCTACCTTTCAGACTCCCGGTCATCCTCTTTTCGGGACTTTGGCGAAAGCTTTGCCATTGCACTTGACATCTTAAAGGCTTTTGATCGAGTCTGGCATAAATCTTTCATTTCCAAACTGCCGTCTTACAGTTTCTATCCTTCTATATGTGCCTTTATCTCTAGCTTCCTTTCTGGTCGTTCTATAGCCGCTGTTGTAGACGGCCATCTTTCTTCTCCTAGATCTATTAACATTGGTGTTCCTCAGGGCTCTGTCCTATCACCAAGTCTCTTCTTGTTATTCATCAATGACCTTCTAAGCTGTACATCTAACCCTATCCACTCATACGCTGATGACTTCACCCTTCACCTTTCCATTCGGTTCCCGCAACGTCCATCTCAGCAGTTACTTCAGCAAACAAGGGATGAGGCTATGGCACACCTAATGCCTGACTTGGCTCGTATTTCTGACTGGGGTAAAAATAATCTGGTTATTTTTAATGCATCAAAAACTCAGTTTTTACATCTATCAACCCTACAAAATCTTCCACAGGTATACCCAATAATGTTTAATGGTATTCAGCCTGATCCTGCATTATCCTTGAACATGCTTGGGGTTTCATTTACTCGGGACTTATCTTGGAAAGATCATATTGCATCTCTTGTAGAATCAGTTTCCAAGAGATTAGGTGTGCTAAGCCGACTCCGTTCTTTCTTTACCCCTGCACAATTGTTGACTCTATACAGAGGTTTTATCCGCCCCTGTGTGGAGTACAACTCGCATGTGTGGGGAGGCTCCCCACATACAGCTCTTCTCAATAGGGTGGAGTCTAAGGCTTTTCGTCTCATTAACTCTCCTCCTCTTACTGACTCCCTTCAACCTGTTTCTTCGCCGCACTGTTGCATCTTTATCTTTTTTTCATCGCTACTTCAGTGGTCACTGCTCCTCTGAACTGTCTGCATGCATTCCTCCACCTCTACGACGGATGCGTTGCACCCGTCTAGCAGTAATCTCTCATCCATTTTCTGTCCAACTCTCTAATGCAAGAGTTAACCGTTACTCCCAGTCCTTCATTTATGCAACAGGTCAACTCTGGAACTGTCTCCCTCTGTCTGTATTTCCTGCTTCCTATGATCTCCAGTCTTTCAAACGCAGTGTGTCCATGCATCTTGAAATGATCAGATCCTGAATTTGGCTTTCTCTTGTATTTTGTTTTTCTCTTGGAAGGAACAATTTTGCGGGCTTGCGGCCTTTAGTTCCTTCTTCCACACACATAAAAAAAAAATACTCCTCAGACAGCTCATCTCCATTACATTCAACCTTCTTCTCTCTGCTACACCCACATTCCACGTTTCAGCCTCATATAATGAAGTCGGTACCGTAATACCCTCATACATCCAACCCTACATCCGTCCTAAATGAATGACATCTAAACAGTTTTTTCATTCCTCCCAGCACCTTTCATACTTCATTCATTTAAAACTCACTTCTGCATCTATTCTTCCATTCACTGCAACATATGACCCTAAATACTTAAAAAAAAAACACTCTACCTCTTGAAGCAACTCCCCATTAAAAACTGTATTCATCCTCGTACCATCTATCAACCTCGTACATTTCATCACTTTACTCTTATTCTCATTTACTCTCAATTTCCTCCTTTCACACAACTTTCCATATTCCTGTACCAACCTTCTCTATCTCTCCTCTGAATCAGCCACCAGTGCAGTATCATCCGCAAACAGCAACTGATTCAGATTCCACTTTACCATCACCATTCACCAGTCTGAAACCTCAACTTAACACTCTTCCATTCACCTCCCTTACAACACCATCCATATAAATATTAAACAACCAAGGTGACATCACACATCCCTGCCGCAGCCCCACTCTCACGGGAAACCAATCACTCACAGTGTTTTCCAGTCTTACACATGCTCTACTATTTACATATAAACTTTTCTTTCCTTGTAGCAATCTACCATCAAGTCCATACAATCTTTAAAAAGTCCACAAAGCCTCCCTATCAATTCTATAATAAGCTTTCTCTAAATCCATGAACGCTCAAAACACATCCATACCTTTCGCTAAATACTTTTCACACACCTTTCTCACAGCAAACACCTGATACACACATTCCCTCCCTCTCCTAAAGCCACACCGCTCCTCACCAGTCACTCCCTCTGTACCCTCTCTAACTCTCTTAATTAACACTCTACCATACACCTTACCTACATCAATCATTAGACTTATACTCCTAAAGCTAGTACATTCATACTTATCACCCTTACCTTTATACAACGGAACCAAACAAGCACTTGCCCAGGCAACTGGCACCATACTTCTCACAAAACACACATTCAACAATCTATCTAACAACTCAACAATAATCGCTCCACCACCTTTCAGGCATTCCAGAGCACAACCATCCATACTTGCAGCTTTCAACTGTTTTCATTTCCATTACTGCCTCCTGCACTTCCTCCATCGTAATCAAAGAATCATTCAACTCTCCCAACAGTAAAAGGTAAAATTCAACTGCCTATTAAAAAAATAAAAGCCATCTAAGTGGTTTATTTAGCTAGGCATCTGCCTATGCTGATTTAGCTACATAGCACTTGCAGCTCGTGTATACATTTTTAAGTTCTAACTGAAACAGTGAAAGGCACTGTGCCCATTAAATTCAAGGGATCATGCAAAATAAATTTTCGGAGGACAGAGGAGATGTCATCCCTTAGAGGCCTGTCAAAGTGACTGGTATTTGGCTTATTATACAAGAACTTCAGGCTTACATTATCATTGTTATATCTGTCATGCTTCCAACATTATACTTTTTGTCAAAGTACACTGCATAGTATTTATTCACAGGAATGTTTCTCCGTATATCTGAATAGTATTTGCCTGTTCTCTTTTCTGTTTCGTGTTTCTCCTCTTCCACCTCTGATCTCTCTCTTCCTGGCAACTCTTAACTCTCACTGTTGGATAGTATGGGTGTTAGTCCTCCCTCTACATCTTCGTTCTCAGCTTCATCAATCATCCTTTTCTTTTCCTGACCTTTCATCTGATTTCTTGTTGGCATTTCTTTTTCTCTCTTTTCTATTTCCTCTATGAATTCATCATTTGTTATAACCCTTGCTAGCTACTGGTATTATTCTCCTTCGAACCTTCTACCCAGAAGCAGCTGCAGTAGATCTTACTAGAGTCCTCCTAACTACAGAAGCAAGGATGGGTTCAAAATCTGACTCATCCGTTTGATAAATAGAGCTGGACCACAATCACCCCAGCTACGAATTTTGACTGGGGTGATTATGGTCCAAAACTGAAAACTGATTAAAAAAAAGGAAGAGCTAGAGCTTTTCTTATTGTTTTATGTGAAATCAGAAACAACAAACTATTATATGACAATTTTTATAAAGACTGACCCATTCAATTTTATGAAGGAAAAACTTTTGTCAAAAGCGCTGATTTTGTAAACAAAGTTCGCCGACAAATTTGTTTTGCGCCATTTTCGTCATATTTCGTTTCTGGTTCCTTAGTTCTATAACACATTGAATTTCACATTCATAATCACCCTGTAAATGTGAAAATAGTTTCTTTACTACACTGGGTGCTCAAAACTGCAAATACAGTATGTTACACATCTACATACCAGTGACCGATATAGGAAGGTCTACCAAATCAGCCTCGACCTCTTGATGGTCCGAACCACCCATGTCGATGCTATATATATATATATATATATATATATATATATATATATATATATATATATATTGCCAGACGCCTCAATCCCGTTCGGGGTGGCCACAAACAAATCGCCTCCACGTCGCCCTGTCCCCCGCCATTTCATTGCCCTGCTCCCAGCTCACACACCCCTCTCTCATATACCTCTCAACCCCATCCCTCCATCTCATATATATATATATATATATATATATATATATATATATATATATATATATATATATATATATATATATATACACACACACACACACACACACACACACACACACTAATTCTTATCCACAAAAATTTTCGGGAATAACTAACAGTCTTTCCAACAGGATATGTTTGCAAAATTCATTATATTTGTTTTCATACTGTTACTGAGTCGACATTGACCAATTCTGACTCAAAAGTAAAAGAAAGCATTTTCGCTTGCAATATTTTCCAAACCATTCGGTCTGCTGCAGCATGTGCGATCGCCAATTCTTTTTTTGGTATCATTTTGAAGTTCTGAACTTATCGGAACCTAATGCAAAATAATTCGGTCGATATGTATTATTGTTCTCATAAAAGAATGGAACAAATACACAGACAGACATTATCGCATGTTGCGATATCCGAATATTTCGCGCTCTTGGGACTTACGCCTGCCGAAGGAAAAAATAAATAATAATAGGTCGATATCTAGTACCGTTCTCGTGAAAGAAGCGAACAAGCGCACAGACAGACATAAACATACGCAGCTTGAGTATGTTATTTATTGGTACCTGCCCACGAATATTTGCGGGTCTAGGTAATAGCCTTTCCATTACAATATGTTTGCAGATACCATTATCTTTGTTTCCATGCTGTCATTCAGCCCACAGTCACAAATTCGGACCAGAAAGTCGATAAAATGATTTTCGCATATTTTCTCGTGTCGGGAAATAAAATAATAATGGTGAATAACTTCTAGTCGTGGGAGACAGAGAAATATGGTGTGTGACACCTATAGAACTACTTACTGTATTAGTGAGATAGGGAAAAGTGTCAACAAAAGGGGAACATGAAGTTTCATCTTATTGCCTGGCGGAATTGGAAGTATTAACTTTCCTTACAACCAGCTTGCTACCCACCTGTATTGCGAGTACTGAAGTGACTAGCCAAACCTGTAGTTTCATGACTTCAAAGGTTTTCAATAACAACAAAAGTAACAGTAATCTACACGACTGCGTCAGGTTTTCATTTTATGTTCCATGGACCCTCATAGGTACTGGCCTAGAAACCACGTAGTCACCCAGTTACTGAGAGATCGTTTTGTAGCACTGACGGATTGTCTTGAAATTCGTCTTTTGCAGCCCCTTGAAAGTCTCCAGATCAATTACAGGGGCCTTCCTTGGACTCCCTTAGATGATCACCAGAGGCATCCACGTTTAAGGTCCTGAGTCATAAATATATAAGAATATTTAAAACGTATGCTGATTGATTTAGTGGCCAACATCAACTAGTCGAAGTGCCCGACAACACACGTCAGCCCACGTTGGTGCTCCCTAGGACTCGTTCCCTCTCGTGAATTTCCAGGTGAACTAAAATAATTTTTGTCGGACCCCCGTAAGGGTAAGTCACTCTTGATTAAGGTCCATTTGGGGGCATTTTTTTTTCTGGGTGGGAGGTAACGTGTACTTCAGCAGTAAACAGCTTTGCTAGTCTACCTATCTTTATAAACGGCAATATAATGAAAAGTTTATGTCGTATACAGAATTGTCAGCAAAACAACAAAGGCAGCGATTCCGCAACAGCCATTTGTACCCAGTACCCTCAATATAGGACGGAGGTGGGCATTTTCAAAATTTAATAAAGAAGGGAGCCCCGCGGTAGGGACCTATGAACTTCGCGACTATGAGCCGATAAGCGGAGGGCGGTACGTTTAGTACCCTTCCTGCAAAATCCCTCGCACAGGAACTCTGGGAGCTGACGGGTTAAGGGCTGGCTCCTACAATGAGCCTTCTCCATTGCAGTCTATCCATGCCATCGTACTCCACGAGCCTCGCATCTCTTAGATCTCTCTAAAGCACATCTTTCCACTTAATCAGTTGTCTTCCTCTTGTCTTCCACCCACTTGCCTGTGCCATGCTGTCTTGATTGGCTCGTACTCCTCTCGTCTCACCACATGAACATACCAACTCAACCTTGATATTCTAATCTTCACACCACACCTACTCTCCGCCTCATTTCCTCGATTCTAGGTTTGTCTCTGAGTTAAACGCCAAATATCCACTGAAGTATTTTAATTTCAAGACTCTCAGTTTTCTCCTCTTTTTCGCAGTGCCCAGGTCTCCGACCCATATCTCAACACCGGCCTTATCACCGTTTCATAGATTTGTAATTTCAACCCCTGTTGCTCTTTTTTTTTTTTTTGTCAAAAACCCTTTCAGATACTTCCCACCACCTCTTCCAGCCTTCCATAACCCTTTCTTCAATCTCATCACAACCACATTTTTCTGTTACTATCAATTCCAGGTAAACTTTACTCCCTGTTTCATTTCCTCACCACTTTCTATGCATCTCTGACCAACCTGCAACTCATCTCTCCCTTGCTTACTATTGACCAGTACTTCTGTGCATTTCCCTTGAGTGCCCCCACTCTGCAATCTTTGCCTCCACTGCAGCACCATTTTTTCAGTTCTTCCTTCGATCCTGCAGGTGTTATAAGATCGTCGGCAAACATCACCCATCTGTCTCCATCTCTGATACCTTCACTTATGACATCTATCACAATGACAAAAAATCAGATAATGAGCAACGGCTCCTTATCTACTTGTATAAAGAAAAATATTATTAACTGGGTGGAAACCAAGAATCATGAGCTGTTTTAGACCTTGTGCTCTAGGAGTCATTTAGATTTCATTCTTGCCGCTGTCAGATGATTTTATTCACATTGTCAAAGCACAGTAGTGAAGGGGCTGGTGAAGGCAAGGTCTGCCTGCATCAGTTAAGTTCTTTTCTGAGCTGCAAAACATCGGCAAAACAATAAGTACAGAATGCATGAGACGCCATTATATTTGAGGAGTAACTTGTCAATATGGTTTTAATTTTGTGTTCTTGAGGTTCAATAAACGACAGACCAACTCTTCAAAAAACATTTATTTGATTGCCTCGAAACACTGTATACTGCTCTTACAATGATATACAGGTTAATCCTAACTGCACAGATACTCATTACATTCACACTTTCGACTCACAAGAAGAATAAGGAAAAGAAGGAAGCAAAGGTCACATAACAGTAGAAAACACGATGGATGATAATTATATTGTGTAATACATGTGACAGTGTTAACGATCATGAAGGCTGCGGGGCAAACTGAAAGGAAAATGTGTTAGTAAATAATTCATCACATGCTTTCACAAAATCATATTAATCAGTATATACTACGTTCATTGAGTTTTATAGTTCATCCACCTTAACCTTGTGAATATTCTGATCCTTTGCAGATTACTTCACGTAGCTCAGTAAGTATAGAAAAACAGTATTACGGCTGTATATCCTTTCCATAATATTTTTATCGTAAATAACATCATACTCTAGTATAAATCTATTGTTACAGGACAGCAGTGAAGACGATGGGTTGGTTGTATGCCAAGTTAAAGAAGACTGGGTATAGGTAAGGCAATCATGCTTCTCGTCATTATCAGTATCTGAAATATTATCACAGACTGTAATGTTGCAGAACACCATTACATTAAGCCGTTACGCTCGACGAGGTCTGATATGTTTTATTCACGCTGTTTCCTGACGATTATTTTCTACTTACAATAGATTTTTCGAACAGGGAGGGTTAGATGTGTCCTTAATAGACCTCCGTTAATGCAAAAGGTTTTCCTAAGCTGAATAAAATCGTCTGCAAGCATCGAGGTTCAAGAAGACTAAGACAATCATAGTGATGCAGTGAATTAACTGCAGTACTGCCTACTGTTCGTCAGCGATTATATAAGTATGAGTTAATAATACTTTCAGTACGATTACCCTTAAATAATACTCCTATAATCTCCAGGTGATTATATTCAATTTTGGAATCACTTGTAGTGGTCAGGGGCTTATTTGACTAATACATTTTAAAAAGTTTCCCCAGAATCCTAGGCTAATCACAGTAAAATTGGCTGATGATAATAAAAATAAAAGAATAAATATATATATATATATATATATATATATATATATATATTATTTGTGGTAGGTTTGGGAGCTCACCATCCAATCACTCGATATAGTGCTGCTCTCGGGTGTCTGCCCTTTCCTCTCCTCCCTCCTTTCCTTCCTTCAAATTGTCTTTCTTTACTTCATTTCTCTCTCTCTCTCTCTCTCTCTTGTATATACAGTATATATATATATATATATATATATATATATATATATATATATATATATATATACAGTATATATATATATATATATATATATATATATATATACACACACACACACACGAACACACGAGCATATATTATCATCATCATCGACATCCGGACCTCCTTTCCCACCCTAGGGCCGGGTGAGGAGTAGCAATGTTCAGTCAGCCCAAATTTGCCCAATCCAATGGGCCAAGCTTCCACTGACTCATCATTCAAGCCCCCGGAATCCTGGCTGTATCTGATACGGCAAAAACATTCTCCACGTTCTGTTGCTTCACATAAACGTATCCGATAGAGTCTATCCGGACGCTGCCACGTTAAAAGGGGTGCCAAATCCATCATCTGACAAATCCATCATCGTGCACTCCTCACAAGATTCATCCAGCCAGCTCGATCTCTTCTCAATTCCCCAGCCTCACTGACTTCCAAACCTCTCTTCCTCACACACTTGTCCATCTTATCTCTCCACCTTTTCCCAGACCTACCTCGCCTCCTCCCTCCTTCAGATTCACTCAGATATACCATTTTCACGACTCTATTATTATCCATTCTCTCCATATGTCCATACCATCACAATACACTCTCTTCGATTCTGGTGTCCACCGACTTCATCACTCCACATCTTTCACGAATCACATTATTTCGTATCCTATCCACCCTCTGTACTCCACATACATTCCTCAGCAGTCCCATCTCCACTGCTCTTACTTTTGACTTTTCATATTCATGCCACACCATAGTCTCACATCCATATGTTAAAGTTGGCACTAGCACTCTTTCATGTAAGCCTCGTGCAGCAGCAACACTCAAGTCTGTTTCTTATCAAGGTCTTCACTGCACCAGCTACTTTTCTTCTTTGTGTCATTCTACTTTTCACTTCTTTTGCACATTTTCCTCTCTTTTCTATCACTGTATCCAGGTATTTGAACTCTCACAAATTCCAGCCTCTCTCCATTCACTGTAACATCGCACTGGGAGTCACCTTCTCTCTGAATAACCATCACTTTACTGTTTTATACATTTACTCTCAAGGGACGACGCTCACAGACATCAGCAAAACTCTGCAGTGCCCTACCAAGTTCTTGTCTGGTATTTGCAAGCAGTACTGCTTCATCAGCACACAACAAATTTGAGATATTCCATCCATCACCATTCATTACCAACGCCATCCCCCTCTCCATTACTTGTATGTTTACTTCTCACATCACCCCGTCCATATATATATTGAACAACTATGGGGACATTACACAACCTCGTCGCACGCCCAAAATCGATCGTGAACCATTCACTTAGATGCCCACTAACCCTTACACATGCTTCACGACCATCATAAAAACTCTTGACGGAACCTTGCAGCATGCCATCTACGCCGTACATGCGCAAAACTTTCCACAATCCTTCTCTGTCCACTTTGTCGTATGCTTTTTCCAGATCCATGAATGCCATCAACACCTTATGGTCCTTCTCACAACCCTTCTGTGCTATCTGTCTCACTGCAAATATTATTCCACACATCCTCTGCCACTCCTAAAGCCACCCTGTTCATCGCTCACTAGGACTTTTGATATATCTCTTACTTTCTCAATAATAATTCTTCCATATACTTTCCCTACCACACTCAATAAACTTATGCCACGATAATTCTTGCATCATTTTGCTCACCTTTATTTTTGTACTGGGGTAAATCACAACCCTTTTCCACTCTGGTGGCACATTTTCACTCATCCATGCCTTCTTACATATCTCCAACAAGCACTTCATTCCACTCTTTCCACTACACTTAATCATCTTTGCATACACCTCATCAACCCCCGGGGCTTTACCATTTTTCATACGCTTCACAGCATTCTTCGCCTGTGCAAGTGTCACTTCTCCTGGCACTGCATTCCTTCTCTGCACACCCCCAAAACCAATCATGTTAACAGCTGTCTTCCTCTCTCTATTCCCATTCATCAGGCTTTCAAAATATTCTTTCAATCTGGTCCTTACTTTATCTCCATGGGTTATTAATCTACCACTAATCCTTCACACCGTCACATTTCATTCCGCTCTCAATTCTACGTTTCTGCACCATTTTCCAGAATAACTTCCTATTTTCAGAGTAGTTTGCATTCATTTTTCTTCCTAGATCACCATTTACCTCCTTTTTCCTGTTCACTAGTCTCTTCACGTGCTTCTTGCTCTCAATATATTGAGTTCTTATTTCAACTGAACATCTGTTCTCTAACCAATTTAGCTACTTCTTCCTCTTGTCCTCCACTGCTCTCTTAACCTCATCATCCCACCATGCCGTCCATTCTTCTTTGTTGTTACTCTTGCCACACCACACACCGCTTTAGCATTCCTAACTAAGCAATCCCTATATGCATTCCACAGGCCATGCAGATCCATTTCATTCCAATTGACTGATTCTAACTCCTCCTCTACTTTGGTCCTGTAGTCATCTACCATTTGTTTGATCCTCAGCTCCTCAACTTTCAGTTTTTCTCCCTGACTGTTCCTCTCTGTCCTGATCCACCTCATTACTCTCAGCTTGATCTTGCATATCACAATCATATGATCTGACTGACTTCCACATCGTCCTCTCACAGCCCTCGTATCAGCAACCATTCCCAGCATCGACCTCTTTACGAGCACGTAATCAATCAGGCTTCTTTCAACACGATCTCGTTCCCTCTATATCATGTATATTTATGTGCATCTTTGTGTTTGAAATACGAGTTACAAATGCACAACCTCCTCTCCTGACACATATCCTTTAGTCACTTCCCATTATCATTTTCTCTTGGTATTCCATCACAACCCATTATATTATCCTTAGGATTAGTGCCTACTCTTCCATTCATATCACCCATTAAGATCACATTATAGTTCCTGTACATTTCTCCCACTACTTCATCCAGCTCATCCCAAAACCTGTCTTTCTCTGTCTCACTCCTGTCCTCACACGGTGCATACACTAATCACCACCACTTTCACCTTCTTAGATTTGAACTTGACATACATACACCTCAAGTTGACACACTTGTAGTCTCTCATTCCACTCTGCCACACCTCATTCATCAACAAAGCAACTCCTTCCTTGCATCTTCCTCGCCCGTTCTTACTCATTTCACACCCTCCCACTCCTCCACTTCACACCCTTTCATCTTCTTTTCACACAATGCCATCACGAAATACCTCGCTGTCTTGAAAACATTCACCACTTCCACCCTCTTGCTCTCCCCATTCAAACCTCTCACATCCCACACGGCCATCCGAATCTGCCAGTTTGCTTTGGGCCCTGGGCAGGTATTGGGCCCTCCGAGGCTTTCTGAAAAATTATATATATATATATATATATATATATATATATATATATATATATATATATATATATGTTGTTACATAGCCTATAATTTCATCATCCTTTGTATAATTCTAACGTACAGTATGCTGCATGTTTGATCACGATTCGCCTCGTGGCTTCCACAGTGACCAGGCTTACGTGTTCTACCTCACTCCCCCCTTCTCCCCCTTATAGTAAATTAAGTCGTTCTTTCTGTTGTTCAGAGCAGGAGTGTCAACTCTTCGTCCTCTGTGCCCTCATTTGCGTATCCTTCTTGCAAGTTGAATCAAGCTCTGCCTGCCCCTATATAATGAGCTCAGTCTCTGCATTAGTTGCCACTTAGATCTACTCCTCATTATGTTCATATCTCTGTCCTCGCCTGTATAGTGTATTATTATTTTTGTGAGTGCTCAGGAAGTCTCCAGCCATCTAGCTGCTATATAATTTGACTATAAGTGTTGTTACCATTTTTCTTGTACTGTATGGCCTAAGGCGTTGATTCGTGGGCCTTGTAAGATTTTTTGTGATTCATGTAAACTTTTTGATGTCAGCCAATATTAATAATATTTTGTATCTGTAATAATATATCTTGCTTTAACTGAGCATTATCCGGTTTTCTCATTTATCAGGGCTGACTTAGATAAATTTGCTCTTGCTAAATTCATGTTAATAGAGGCTATTGCAGTTAACCATATATGTAACCTGTTTTGCCATTACATTATCCTTATGAGTCCTGAATGTTTAGTTGTTAGTTTGAGCATTAAACCTTAACTTGTAATTTTACCTAACTCTTTTGTTTTGAACCTGGAAATTTGCGGGACAGTACTGATTTTAGTATTCTCACTTGAAGTGTTCATTATCTCTCTTCCGTAACATAAATTTGGCGACCTCTTATCAGGATAGTCAGGATAGTATCATAAGGATATTGCTTGATATTTTGTGACTGTGATTTATTCATGATCTCTACTATTACCAGTCTTGATGAAGCCAAAGATTTTTTGTTAAATGTGCAAATAGTGTGTGATGTAGAAAGCAGAACAAAGAATGAACTTAAGCTTGTTGCTCAACAGTTGGGAATTGCTGTTCGCTCTCATCAGTCTAAAGATCAAATTGTTGACATGATTAATAAAAGCTTGTTTAATGTAACTCTTCCAGATGAGCTAACGCAGATTGAAATAGCTAAGTTACAGCTAGCCCTGCAGAAGGCTCGTGGTAAGGAGGCTGAGTCTCAGGCTCGTATTCAGAAGGCACAGGCACAAATTGAAATTGCTAGGATTCAGGCAGACCATGAGTATCGCATGAAACAAAGTGGAACTGGATCATCTAGGTCTGATGATTTTGATGTGGCTAAAAATGTTAAACTTGTCCTTCCTTTTCATGAATCTGATTTAACAAAGTATTTTCAGTTGTTTGAGGGTAGCTACAGGTTTTAATTGGCCCAAAAAATATTGGCCAGTACTCCTACAGAGTGTTCTCACCGGTAAAGCTCAAGTAACTTATGCATCTTTGCCTCAGGATCAATTTGATAATTATGATGTAGTTAAGAGCTTGATTCTTAAGGCCTATGAGCTTGTTCCTGAAGCCTATAGAGTAAAATTTAGGACAACTTATAAGCAAGATAAGCAATCCCATGTTGAGTAGGCAAAAATCAAAGAAGATCTGTTAGAGCAGTGGTTAAATTCTAAGAATGTAAATTCTGATTTTGATAAATTTAAGCACATGATTTTGCTGGAGGACTTCAAAAGGTGTATTAATAAAGATGTAAGCCTATATCTTGATGAGAAAAGAATAGATAATTTGTCTCATGCTGCAGTTTTAGCTGATGAATATGTTCTCACTCAGAAGAGATATTCTAAAGAAAAAGGGAAATCTGAGAGTAAGTACGTTGCCTCTACTCAGAGTACAGGTAACAGGAAAGAGAATAAAGAAGATGTTTCTCAGGAAGTAAATACCAGCTTCACCTCTAGATTTCAGAAAAGTAAATGTACTTATTGTAGTAAGTTTGGTCATACTACGGAGAAATGTTTCAGGAGACAGCGTGATGTGAACAAAAAGGAGTCTTTAAATATTCAGTCAATTGGTCTAGTGTCCACCCTTGAGAGTTCCCAGAATTCTTTAACCGAGTTAACTGAACCTGCTTTGAGGGGTAAATTAAATTCTCATGATGAAGCTCCTCTTTTGAGCAGTAACGTGGGTGACACTCTCAAGAGTTCATGTTCTAATTTCCTGTCTGATGGTTTTGTCAGTCCTCTGGACAATAATGACAGGAAATCAGTTAAAATATATCGTGATACAGGTGCTTGCCAATCCCTTATGCTGACCAGTGTTCTAGGCTCTAATGTTAATTCCTCTGATGAAACTGTAATCTTACAAGGTGTAGGGAATAATTACTTCTCTGTCCCTCTGTGCAGAGTGAATTTAGAGTCTGGTTTTGTTAATGGTTCCGTTATGGTTGGGTTGGTTAAGACACTCCCAATGTCAGGTGTAACTTTCTTACTTGGAAATGATATTGGTGGAAGTCAAGTGCGTCCAGCTCCTCAGTTGTCTAGTGAACCAGTGACTGCAACCCAGGATTGTGATATCCCTGAGGTGTTCTCTGCATGTGCTGTCACTAGGGCTAAGTCTAAAGTTACTGGTGACTTAGAGGATAATGATGATGATGATGGTATCCTAGCTGAAACTTTTCTTGCTAATTTGGACCACTCACCAGATGAGGATGAGGCAGTACCCCGTAGTGTTGATAATTTGTCTCGTCAAGAGTTGGTTGAGTTGCAGGTTGTTGACCCTGAGTTGAAAGGTCTAGCTAACTCTGCTTGCAGTGAGGAAGAGTCAGCTGGTGTTTCTACTTGTTATTATATAAAGTCAGGAGTACTTATGAGAAAGTGGAGACCCCCAACAGCATCAGCCGACTGTGAATGGGAGGTTGTACATCAAGTTGTCATCCCTCGTGTTTGTAGGCAGGATATCATTAGAGTGGCTCATGATTCCAGTTTGGCAGGACACCTTGGAGTGAGGAAGACTGTGGCACGCATTTTGAAACACTTCTACTGGCCAGGTATCTTCAGAGATGTTTCCTGGTATTGTAAGTCTTGTCATACCTGTCAAGTTGTGGGGAAGTGTAATCAGACCGAAAAGGTTGCACCTCTAGTTCCCATTCTTCCTTTTGAGGCGCCTTTCACCTGTGTTTTCGTGGATATTGTGGGCCCTCTTCCTAAGACTTCTTCAGGATTTTCTTATGTGTTGACCTTGATTGATATGGCTACTCGTTATCCTGAAGCCATTCCACTTAGAAATATCTCAGCAAAGAACGTGGTTGAGGAAATGCTAGGGTTCTTCACCAAGTTTGGTCTGCCCAAGGAGGTACAGTCAGACCGGGGAAGTAATTTCATGTCAAATGTCTTCAAGCAGTCTCTGAAAGAGTTGGGCATCACCCAGATCACGTCTTCAGCTTACCATCCCCAGACCCAAGGAGCGTTGGAGAGATATCATCAAACACTCAAATCGATGCTCAGGAAATACTGTTTGGAACATCAGAAAGACTGGGATAAAGATCTTCCATTCGTTGTATTTGCCGCAAGAGATTCTCCAAATGAATCACTGGGCTTCTCGCCTTTTGAACTACTGTTTGGCCATGAAGTAAGAGGACCTCTTAAGCTACTCAAGGAATGCTGGCTGTCGGAGGAAGATGACATCAACCTGCTGGAGTATGTGATGAATTTCAAAGAACGGCTGTCCACTGCTTTACAGCTGGCGAGAGAGAATTTAGGAGCTGCTCAGGAGAAGATGAAGACTTGGTATGATAAGAAGTCCAGGTTACGCCACTTTCAGCCAGGAGATCAGGTTTTCATTCTGCTACCAGTGCATGGGCAACCTCTTCAAGCCAAGTTTAGTGGTCCTTATTTCGTGGAGAAGAAACTCAGTGATGTCAACTATGTCATCGCCACTCCAGATCGTAGAAAGAACAAGCAACTTTGTCACATCAACATGCTAAAGTTATATCACAGGCGGGACGAAAATAACCCAGTCTGCACTGTAGCTGTTCCACCCGAGTCTGCAAGTGAAGTTCTCCCATGCAGTATGAGCCTGAGTGATAGTTTGGGGAAGAATCCTGATATCATGAATGATCTCCAGACTAAGCTTTCTCATCTACCTCCCGAGGAAAGGCAGGAGTTTTCGGCATTACTGCAGGAGTACCCGCAAGTGTTCCGTGCCACTCCAGGAAGAACCACTGTGTTGATGCATGATGTCGATGTTGGAGACGCAAAGCCAATTAAACTGCCTCCTTACCGTGTGAACTCAGTGAAAGTTCCTCTCATCCAGAAGGAGCTTGGCTACCTGTTGGACCACAAGATGATTGAGCCCTGTCAGAGCGAGTGGAGTTCTCCTGTCACACTAGTCCCTAAGCCAGGTGGGTCACAGCGGCTTTGCATCGACTACAGACGTGTTAATCAGATAACCAAAACAGACACTTACCCTCTCCCTCGCGTGGAAGATTGCATAGACAAGATCGGAAAGGCTAGGTACATAAGTAAGTTTGATTTGTTAAAGGGATACTGGCAAGTACCTATGACTGAACGTGCTAGGGAGATCTCATGTTTTGTAACACTAGGAAAGACTTTTGCATGTTCTGTAATGCCATGTGGTATGAAGAATGCACCAGCCACTTTTAAGAAGCTCATGAATGTTGTAACAGAGGGTTTGGCAGGGTGTGTTTATATTGATAATGTATTAATCTTCAGTGACAACTGGAAAGATCACCTATGCCATGTCAGTAAATTTCTTGAGCGTTTGGTTCTGGCTAATCTTGTAGCTAATTTTTCAAAATGTAAGTTTGGTCAAGCTAAAGTTCAGTACCTTGGGTACGTAATTGGTGATGGACACTTTGCACCACCAGGAGCTAAGGTTCAGGTTATAAGTGATCTTCCCAAACCTAAAAGTAGGAAAGAGCTAAAAAGATTTTTGGGAATGGTAGGTTATTACAGGAGATTTGTTCTTAACTTTTCAATTCTTGTATCACCACTTACAGACCTACTGAAAAAGGGAGTTAAATTTGTCTGGATCGATAATTGTGAATCCTCTTTCAGTAAACTTAAAGCTATCCTATTAAGTCAGCCAGTGCTCGCTACTCCAACTTTTGCTAAGCCCTTTTAAGATGGCTGTTGACGCAAGTGATACAGGAGCTGGGGCTGTTTTGCTGCAAGAGGATGATCCGGGTATTGAACACCCTGTATCTTATTACAGTAAGAAGTTCACTCCACCTCAAAAGAACTACTTCACTATTGAGAAAGAGCTTTTGGCCTTGATTTTGGGTTTACAGCATTTTCGTTTTATTTGTGTTCTGGTTTTGACCCCATAGTCATTTATACCGATCATAACCCACTGAAATTCCTTAGTAAGTTTAAAGATAAAAATCAGAGATTGACAAGATGGAGTCTACTTCTTCAGGAGTATTGATTAGACATACAACATGTCAAGGGGAAAGAAAATGTTACTGCAGATTGCTTATCTAGACTTTAGACAGACTGTTTTAGAGTAATAAGAAATTTCCTTTGTAAATTTCTTTTTCTTTGTGGGGAGGGGTTACATAGCCTATGATTTCATCATCCTTTGTATAATTCTAACGTACAGTATGCTGTATGTTTGATCATGATTCGCCTTGTGGCTTCCATACTGACCAGGCTTGCGTGTTCTACCTCACTCCCCCCTTCTCCCCCTTATAGTAAATTAAGTCGTTCTTTTTGTTGCTCAGAGCAGGAGTGTCAACTCTTCGTCCTCTGTGCCCTCATTTGCGCGTCCTTCTTGCAAGTTGAATCAAGCTCTGCCTGCCCCTATATAATGAGCTCAGTCTCTACATTAGTTGCCACTTAGATCTACTCCTCATTTTGTTCACATCTCTGTCCTCCCCTGTATAGTGTATTATTATTTTTGTGAGTGCTCAGGAAGTCACCAGCCATCTAGCTGCTGTATAATTTGAGTATAAGTGTTGTTACCATTTTTCTTGTACTGTATAGCCTAAGGCGTTGATTCGTGGGCCTTGTAATGTTTTTTGTGATTCATGTAAAGTTTTTGATGTCAGCCAATATTAAAAATAGTGATGTACGACACGCGAGTCAATCGTTCAAATTGAACGATTCCTTTCGCTGAATCGGGTGTATCGAGTCATTGTTTTCATTAACTCGTTCACTTAGTATTAGTTTATATTCTAACATTATATTTCGGTTGAGACTCGAGAGTGGCATGTGCACTGCTCATATCACTGCCTGGCATGAGGACACACCACCACTCATACCACACCATCACTGGCTGTTCACTGAAAGTGACCAGACCTTCAGCTCGTGACAGGCTGCGGGTTTCAGCCTCGAGTTATGGACACGAGTGTCACGAGTGATTTATAGCTTTAGAACACGACTGACTCAGGCCGCTCCAGGGAAATGTGGCGGGGCTCGACCCTGCTAACCACTCACCAGTTTGAAATACCCGGTCGCGGTATAAGTATTGCTCAGTGTTCACACCACTGCTTGGTATGAACAGTAGTGTGAGCACACATCACCACTCATAGCACAGGACCACTTGCAGGCAGCGTGTTCCAGCCTCGATTATTGAGTGTGAACAAGATTTCGTAGAACTCGAATTACATGACTCAGGCCACCCCGGACAGATGCGGTGGGGCCCAGCCAAGGCCCGGCTCACCGAGACACTGGTGACTCACGAATTGGGAAGGATTTTAAATAACAGGTTGCTGTGTTTTTCATTTCTGTTTTATTCTAGCAATAAAGGTTCGTGAACTTGTTTTTTTAAATGCTAATTTGTAAAGAGAGTATATTATGAAATGTATGGAGAGTGAAAGATTGAGAGTGAGGTGGAGGGATGGAGTGAGGAGGAATATGAGGGCGAGTGGGTTTGAGTGGGAGGAAGGTCATGTCTGGCGGGAGAAAGGTTGGTTTAGAGACGATTCAGTCTTGGTAACCCCATCGAGGATAATGGCGTCGGCCAATAGATAGAAAGATAGAATTTAACTGCCACAGTTTAATGGATTATGTTTGTTTTTGCTCTAAATATGTCATTTATTCAATTTGTTTAACGGAATAGTAAAGTTTTTTTTTTTTTTTAAATTATGTAATATAGGTGTTTCATTCTTTACCCCGATAATTAAAATTTTCTTGCATCAGGTCCATAGTTAAACGCTAGTCAATAATGAACAGGAGGGAGTTGGCAACATTCAATGATTAACCGAGTGTTGAGCGAGTGGGCTACGCTCTCTCACCCAACACCGACTTGCTCGGCTAGTCGACTGGCAGAAGTAACGGTTGCTGCAGCCAGGCTACCGACTTGGTGAATCGAGTCACTCAACTACCCGATTCTCTTCGGTGAGTGACTCATAAAAACTCGAGTAACCAAAGTGAATCGAGTTTTCCATCTCTAATTAAAAATATTTTGTATCTGTAATAATATATCTTGCTTTAACTGAGCATTATCCGGTTTCCTCATTTATCAGGGCTGACTTAGATAAATTTGCTCTTGCTAAATTCATGTTAATAGAGGCTATTGCAGTTAACCATATATGTAACCTGTTTTGCCATTACATTATCCTTATGAGTCCTGAATGTTTAGTTGTTAGTTTGAGCATTAAAC
>NC_137056.1:19187020-19197020 GCF_032717465.1 Coenobita brevimanus | reverse complement strand
CTAAGTGAATGGTTCACGATCGGTGTGGGCGTGCAACGAGGTTGTGTAATGTCCCCATAGTTGTTCAATATATATATGGACGGGGTGATATGAGAAGTAAACACACGAGTAATGGAGAGGGGGATGGCGTTGGTAATGAATGGTGATGGATGGAATATCTCAAATTTGTTGTGTGCTGATGAAGCAGTACTGCTTGCAAATACCAGACAAGAACTTGGTAGGGTAGTGCAGAGTTTTGCTGATGTCTGTGAGCGTCGTCCCTTGAGAGTAAATGTATAAAACAGTAAAATGATGGTTATTCAGAGAGAAGGTGACTTCCAGTGCGATGTTACAGTGAATGGAGAGAGACTGGAATTTGTGAGAGTTCAAATACCTGGATACAGTGATAGAAAAGAGAGGAAAATGTGCAAAAGAAGTGAAAAGTAGAATGACACAAGGAAGAAAAGTAGCTGGTGCAGTGATGACCTTGATAAGAAACAGACTTGAGTGTTGCTGCTGCACGAGGCTTACATGAAAGAGTGCTAGTGCCAACTTTAACGTATGGATGTGAGACTATGGTGTGGCATGAATATGAAAAGTCAAGAGTAAGAGCAGTGGAGATAGGACTGCTGTTGTTGTGGTGGTGGTTGTGGTGATGGTTGTTGTGGTGGTGGTGGTGGTTGTGGTGATGGTTGTTGTTGTGGTGGTGGTGGTTGTGGTGATTTTTATGGTTGTTGTCGTTGTTGCTTTTGTTGTTGTTGTTGTTGTAGTGGTGGTGGTGGTTCTTGTGGTGGTGGTGGTGGTGGTGGCGGTGGTGGTTCTTGTGGTGGTGGTGGTTCTTGTGGTGGTGGTGGTTCTTGTGGTGGTGGTGGTTCTTGTGGTGGTGGTGGTTGTGTTGGTTGTTGTTGTTGTTATGGTGGTGGTGGTTGTGGCATTGGTGGTGGTGGTTGTTGTTGTTGTGGTGGTTGTTGTCGTTGCTGTTGTTGTTGTTGTTGTTGTTGTTGTGGTGGTGGTGGTGGTGGTAGTGGTGGTTGTGTTGGTTGTTGTTGTTATGGTGATGGATATTGTGGTGGTGATTGTTGTTGTGGTTGTTGTTGTGGCTGTTATTGTGGTGGTGGTTGTTGTGATGGTCGTTATTGTGATAGTGGTTGCTGTTGTGGTGGTGGTTATTGTTGTGATTAATGTTGTGGTTGTTGTTGTGGTGGTGGTTATTGTTGTGGTTGTTGCTGTGGTGGTCATTGTTGTTGTTGTTGTGATGGTGGTTGTTGCTGTGGTGGTTATTGTTGTGATGGTGGTTGTTGTGGTGGTGGGTGTTGTAGTGATGGTGGTTGTTGTGGTGGTGGTGGTTGTTTTTGTGGTTGTTGTTGTGGTGGTGGTTATTGTTGTGGTTGTTGTGATGGTGGTAGTGGTGATTGTTGTTGTGGTGGTGGTTGTTGTTGTTGTGGTGGTTTTTGTTGTAGTGATGGTTGTTTTGGTGGTGGTGGTTGTAGTAATGGTGGTTGTTGTGGTGGTGGTGGTTTTTGTGGTTGTTGTTGTGGTGGTGGTTATTGTTGTGCTGGTGGTGGTTGATGTGCTGGTGGTTGTTGTTGTGGTGGTGATTGTTCTTGTGGTGGTGATTGTTGTTGTGGTGGTGATTGTTGTTATGGTGGTGGATGTGGATGTTGTTACTGTTGTTGTTGTGGTGATTGTTGTTGTGGTGGTGGTTGTTGTGGTGGATTTGGTGCTGGTGGTAGTGGTTGTTGTTGTTGTTGTGGTGGTGGTGGTTGTGGTGGTGGCTGTTGTGGTGGTGGCTGTGGTGGTGGTTGTTATGGTGATGGCTGTTGTTGTGGTGGTAGTGGTTGTGGTTCCTGGTTCATCTGAAACGTGAACTCGGTGGACTGCAGGCTTAAATTTCCCTTCTGCAACCCACCATCCTCCTTTCGGAGGATAGGGAAGCAGCTGAGGGACGTTTGCATAACCTTTCATGCTATCGGTGTCACCATAGATATATTCCGACGCTTTCTACACCCAAAAGCAGCAGAGTGCTGTTGCATTTCAAGGTAAACAGTGGTCAGCTTTGATGATTGTCAGGAACACGACATAGTTCGCCTCGACCGTTCCAAGATGGCGGCCGCGCAAACGCATCTAAAGTAGTGTCATGTGGAATCTAGGCTTATTTATATCTATGGGCAACGGGGCCTGTTATCACTAGAGAAAACCATTCAGTTCAAAGTAGTAGTAATAGTAAATTTCTGTCAATGATATAAGTATTATAAAGCATTCTTACTTAGAATATGTCGCGTGAATGCCGGCTGCTGTGGCAATCGTGGATATCACCTACCAACAGCTCGGTTAAAGGCTCGCCTAAAGAAATAGATCAGTGAAGTAAAAGGTTAATAAAACAGTATGAAATTCAGATATCACGTACTCATTATAGACTAAAAATAACAGCTATGACCATATTTGTTTATTTCTTACCATGCATATATTACTTGAGAAAGTAATATAGTATGTGACACAAAAGTGCTTCAGTGATGCTTAGAAACTTGTTCACTGAAGCACTAAACCTTTGAATGTGTCTGACTGTGTAACCTACGCCTGGCCACGACTTTGGCTAACTCTCTGATCAGAGATTAGTGATCACGAGTGTACAAAGCACTTGCAGCTCGTGTATGCATTTTCAAGTTCTGTAACTGAGAAAGTGAAAGACGCTGTGCCCATTACATCCAAGGGATCATGCAAAATAAATTTTCGGGGGACAGAGTAGATGTCATCCCTTAGAGGCCAGTCAAAGTGACTGGTATTTGGCTTATTATACAAGAAAATCAGGCTTAAATCATCATTGTTTATATTTGTCATCCTTCCAACATTATACTTTTTGTCAAAGTATAGTACACTGCTTAGTATTTATTCACAGGAATGTTTCTCCGTATATCTGAATAGTATTTTTTTTTATTCGCGTTTCTGTTTCGTGTTTCTCCTCTTCCACCTCTGATCTCTCTCTGTCTGGCAACTCTTCACTCTCACTGTAGGATACTATGGGTGTTAGTCCTTCTTCCTCTAAATCTTCGTCCTCAGCTTCATCAGTCATCCTTTTTTTTTCCCTGACCTTTCCTCTGATCTATTTTTCGACATTTCTATTTCCCTCTTTTCCATTTCCTCTATAAATTCATCACTTGTTATAACCCTTGCTAGCTACTGGAATTATTAGAAGCATCCGCAGTCGATAATACTGGAGGCCTCCTAACTGCAGCAGCAAGTATGTCTTCAAAATCTGACTCATTAGTTTGATAATAGAGCTCAACCACAATCACCACAGCAATGAATTTTGTCTGGAGTGATTATGGTCTAAAACTGAGAATTGATAAAAAAAAAAATATAGCAAGAGCTAGAGCTTTTCTTATTGTTTTTTGTTAAATTAGAAACAACAAACTATTATATGACATAATTCTTAGAGACTGACCCATTCAATTTTACGTAGGAAAAGAGTTTGCCAAAACGCTGATTTTGTAAACAAAGTTCGCCAAGTTTGTTATGCGCCATTTTCATCATATTTCCTTTCTGGCACCTATTCTGTAACACATTGAATTTCACATCCATCATCACCTTAAAATGTGAAAACAGTTGCTTTACTACACTGGGTTCTCAAAACTGCAAGTATGTTACACATCTACATACCAGTGACCGAAATAGGAAGGTGTACCAAATCAACCTGAACCTCTTGATGGTCCGAATCACCCCTGTGAATGCTCTCTCTCTCTCTCTCTCTCTCTCTCTCTCTCTCTCTCTCTCTCTCTCTCTTTATATATATATATATATATATATATATATATCTATCTATCTATATATATATATATATATATATATATATTACAGACAGACACTAGTGCTTGCCCACGAAAATTTTTGGGAATAGCTAATAGTTTTCCATCATGATATGTTTCCAAAATTCATTATTTTTGTTTTCCTACCATTATTAACCAAATCTGACCAAAAAGTAAAAGAAAGTATTTTTGGCTTGCAGCATTTTCCAAACCTTTCGGTCCGCTGCGGCGTGTGCGATCTCCAGTTCTTTTTTTGGTATCATTTTGACGCTTTGAACTTATCCTGACCTAATGCAAAATAGTTCGGTCGATAAGCATTATTGTTCTCATAAAAGAAAGGAACTAACACACAGAAAGACATTATCGCCTGTCACGATTTCCGAATATTTCTCGCAATTGTGCTGCGGTGGAGCACCAAAAAGATTTTTCTTCTTTGTTATTTTTCTGACATTCTCTGGACTTTCCCCAACCGAAGGAAAAAATATATATATAATATTAATAGGTCGGTATCTAGTACCGTTCTCGTGAAAGAAGCGAACAGGCGCACAGACAGACATAAACATACAGAGCTTGAGTTTATTATTTATTGGTACCTGCCCACGAATATTTCCGGGACTTGGTAATAGCCTTTCCATTAAAATGTGTTTCCAGATACCATTATCTTTGTTTCCATGCCGACATTGAGCCTACACTCACAAATTCAGACCAGAAAATCGAAAAAATGATTTTCGCATATATTCTCGTGTCGGGAAATAAAATAATAATTGTGAGTAACTTCTAGTCGTGGGAGACAGAGAAATATGGTGTGTGGCACCCATAGAACTACTTATTAGTGAGATAGGGAAAAGTGTAAACAAAAGGGGAACATGAGGAAGTTTCATCTTATTGCCTGGCGGAATGGAAAGTTTTAACTTTCCTTACAACCATATTTCTATCCACCTGTATTGCGAGTACTGAAGTGACTGGCCAAACCTGTGGTTTCGTGACTTCAAAGGTTTTTAATAACAAAAGTAACAGGAATCAACACGACTGCGTCAGGTTTTCATTTTATGTTCCATGGACCCTCATAGGTACTGGCCTAGAAACCACGTAGTCACCCAGTTACTGAGAGATCGTTTTGTAGCACTGACGGATTGTCTTGAAATTCGTCCCTTGCAGCCCCTTGAGAGTCTCCAGATCAGTTACAGGAGCCTTCCTAGGACTCCCTTAGATGATCACCAGAGGCATCCACGTTTAGGGTCCTAAGTCATAAATATAAAACAATACTTAAAACGTATTATGAGTGCATTTAGTGGTCAACGTCAACTAATCTAAGTGCCCGTCAACACATGTCAGTCTACATTGGTCCGCCCTGGAACTCGTTCCCTCTCGTGAATTTCTAGGTGAACTAAAATAATTTTTGCCTGACCTCCGTAAGAGTAAGTCACCCTTGATTAGGGTCCTTTTGGGGGCATTTTCTTAAGTAAAGTGTACTTCAGCAGTAAACAGCCTTGCTATTCTGGCTATCTTTACATGGCAATATAATGAAAATTTTATGCCGTATACAGAACTGCCAGTGAAACAACGAAGGCAGCGGTTCATTATCATTCTCGATAGACATTTTTTCCCAGTATCCTCAATATAGGACGGAGGTGGGCATTTTCAAAATTTAATAAAGAAGGGAGCCCCGCGGTAGGGACCTATGAACTTCGCGACTATGAGCCGATAAGCGGAGGGCGGTACATTTAGTACCCTTCCTGCAAAATCCCTCGCACAGGAACTCTGGGAGCTGACGGGTTAAGGGCTGGCTGTTACAATGAGCCCTCTCCATTGCAGTCTATCCATGCCATCGTACTCCACGAGCCTCGCATCTCTTAGAACCTCTAAAGCACATCTTTCCACTTAATCAGTTGTCTTCCTCTTGTCTTCCACCCACTTGCCTGTGCCATGCTGTCTTGATTGGCTCATACTCCACTCATCTCACCACATGAACATACCAACTCAACCTTGATATTCTAATCTTCACACCACACCTACTCTCCGCCTCATTTCCTCGATTCTATGTTTGTCTCTGAGTTAAAATCCAAATATCCACTGAAGCATTTTAATTTCAAGTCTCTCAGCTTTCTCCTCTTCTCTCTTCCGCAGTGCCCAAGTCTCCAACCCATATCTCAACACCGACCTTATCACTGTTTCAATGTTTTTTATTTTCAACCTCTGTGGCTTTTTTTTTTTGTTAAAAATCCTTCCAGATACTTCCCACCACCTCTTCCAGCCTTTCATAACCCTTTCACCAATCTCATCACAACCATATATTTCTGTTACTGTCGATCCCAGGTAAACTTTACTACCTGTTTCATTTCCTCAGCACTTTCTATGCATCTCTGACCAACCTGCAACTCATCTCTCCCTTGCTTACTATTGACCAGTACTTCTGTGCATTTCCCTTGAGTGTCCCCACTCTGCAATCTTTGCCTCCACTGCAGCACCATTTTTTCAGTTCTTCCTTCGATCCTGCAGGTGTTATAAGATCGTCGGCAAACATCACCCATCTGTCTCCATCTCTGATACCTTCACTTATGACATCTATCACAATGACAAAAAATCAGATAATGAGCAACGGCTCCTTATCTACTTGTATAAAGAAAAATATTATTAACTGGGTGGAAACCAAGAATCATGAGCTGTTTTAGACCTTGTGCTCTAGGAGTCATTTAGTTTTCGTTCTTGCCGCTGTCAGATGATTTTATTCACATTATCAAAGCACATTAGCAGTGAAGGGGCTGGTGAAGGCAAGGTCTGCCTGCATCAGTTAAGTTCTTTTCTGAGCTGCAAAACATCGGCAGAACAATAAGTACAGAATGCATGAGACGCCATTATATTTGAGGAGTACCTTGTCAATATGGTTTTAATTTTGTGTTCTTGAGGTTCAATAAACTACAAACCAACTCTTAAGAAAACATTTATTTGATTGCCCCGAAACACTGTATACTGCTCTTACAATGATATACAGGTTAATCCTAACTGCACAGATACTCATTATATTCACACTTTCGACTCACAAGAAGAATATGGAACAGAAGGAAGCAAAGGTCACATAACAGTAGAAAACACGATGGATGATATATTGTGTAATACATGTGGCAGTGTTAACGATCATGAAGGCTGCGGGGCAAACTGAAAGGAAAATGTGTTAGTAAATAATTCATCACATGCTTTCACAAAATCATAATCAGTATATACTACGTTCATTGAGTTTTATAGTTCATCCACTTTAACCTTGTGAATATTCTGATCCTTTGCAGATTACTTCACGTAGCTCAGTAAGTATACAAAAACAGTATTACGGCTGCATATCCTTTCCATAATATTTTTTCGTAAATAACATCATACTCTAGTATAAATCTATTGTTACATGACAGCAGTGAAGACGATGGGTTGGTTGTATGCCAAGTTAAAGAAGACTGGGTATAGGTAAGGCAATCATGCTTGTCGTCATTATCAGTATCTCAAATATTATCACAGACTGTTATGTTGCAGAACACCATTACATTAAGCCGCTCAGCTCGACGAGGTCTGATATGTTTTATTCATGCTGTTTCCTGACGATTATTTTCTACTTACAATAGATTTTTCGAATAGGGAGGGTTAGATGTGTCCTTAATAGACCTCCGTTAATACAAAAGTCTTTCCTAAGCTGAATAAAATCGTCTGGAAGCATCAAATTCAAGAAGACTAAGACAATCATAGTGATGCAGTGAATTAGCTGCAGTACTGCTTACTCTTCGTCAGGGATTTTGTAAGTATGAGTTAATAATCCATTCAGTACGATTACCCTTAAATAATACTCCTATCATCTCCAGGTGATTATATTCAATTTTGGAATCACTTGTAGTGGTGAGGGGCTTATTTTACTCACACGTTTTAAAAAGTTTCCCCAGAATCCTAGGCTATGCACAGTGAAATTGGCTGATGATAGCAAAAATAAAAGAATAAAGACGCCATTGTAGGGATGACTTAAAGGCTTCATAATATAGTTTCGGAATCAAATGTAACCTTAAGAAGACCACACGTAGTTTGCAGTACACTTCTGGTTTAGCGGAGTTTGCAACCATAATGTAAGACTTAATTCCTTCACCACTGTGGCGACTTATCTGTTATATTATTACTGCAGCCAGACGATTTTATTTAGCTGGAAAATCCCTTTGGTCTCAGGGGGTCATAATCCATCCCCTTTAAAAACTGCATTATGATGGAGACTTTTTTGTTCTTGCTAACACCAGACATTTTTTTTTCACCTTCAGAGAGATCCATCTGGATGAAGAAGTTAAACTTATCAGATATGCTTCTTTTCATAAAAAGAATAAGTAAAATACCAAACCAAAATTAAGTATATTCAGTCCTTGAATGATTAACTCGCATGATTCGGACAGCTCTACAATTCTATTCCAGTAACGGCCAAAAGATTATATTCACTGACGAGAGAATTATAGGAGCCTGAAAGAGTTTCTATCTATCTATTGCCAGACGCCTCAATCCCGTTTGGGGTGGCCACAAACAAATCGCCTCCAAGTCGCCCTGTCCCCCGCCATTTCACTACCCTGCTCCCAACTCACACCCCCCTCTCTCATATACCTCTCCACCCCATCCCTCCATCTCATCCTCGGTCTCCCCCTCCCTCTTCCACCCTCCACCTCACTCACATACACTCTCTTCGTCAGTCTTTCACCCTCCATCCTCTCCACATGGCCAAACCACCTCAGTGTGTTCCTCACAACGCTTCCCATCACATCCACATCAACACCACAACGCTCCTTTATATCCTCATTCGTCAGCCTGACTCTCCACGTGACTCCACAAGCTCCTCTTAAATAACTCATTTCCACTGCTCTCACTCTTGACTTGTGTCCTTCCAACAACGTCCAAGCTTCACTTCCGTACGTTAGAGTTGGTATCACAATACTGTCATGTAGTAACTTTTTTACTTCCATGCTCACTTCCCCTGTTTTCTATCACTGCTTTCAAGGAACCAGCAACCTTTCTTCCCTGCTGTACCCTTTCAAGCACTTCACCCTCCAAACCTCCATCCTTACTCATCACACTACCCAAATACTTAAACGTACTCACATTTTCCAACTCCTCACCATCCAACCTCGCTATACATTCACTGACTTCACCTCTCTCAAAGACCATCACTTTACTCTTCCCTACATTCACCTTTAGGTTCCGTTTCTTACACACTCTCTCAAACTCATCCACCAAGCCTTGCAGCTCCCCTTCATCTTCACTCAACAACACAGTATCATCTGCAAACAACAGTACAGGGAGTTTCCAAACACTATCCTCTCTCTCACTCAGGGCCACTCCAACATCCACTACCCTACCTTGTACCTCTTTTATTACCCTATCCATGTACAGATTGAACAACCATGGAGATATGACACATCCCTGTTTCAAACCAACTTTCAAAGAGGAAAAATTCACTTAGTCTACTCATCCACACGCACTGCAGCCTTAGCACCATCATACATACTCTTCACAGCATTCAACAACTTCCCATCTACTCCATATATTCTTAACACTTTCCACAATCCTTGTCTATCCACCCTGTCATATGCTTTCTCCAAATCCATGAAAGCCGTATACAACTTCTTTCCCTTCTCTAGAAACTTTTCCACTAAAGATCTAAGAATGAATATCTGATCTACACAACCTCTTCCCTTCCTAAAGCCTCCCTGTTCTTCTCCAACTAATTTCTCTGTTCTTTCTCTAACTCTGTCTATAAGTATCCTACCATACACTTTTCCTATTATACTAAGAAGACAAAATGCCCCTATGATTACCACACTCTTCTTTTTCCCCCCTTTTCCTTTGTACAAGGGAATAATTATACCTGACTTCCAATCCTCCGGGACTCTACCTTCCTCCCAGGCCAATCTGCACATCTTCCACATCCATTCTACTACTATCTCTCCCCCATGCTTCAGCATCTCACCACACACTCCATCAATTCCTGGGGCTTTTCCCCGATTTAACTTTCTTTCATTGCTTCCACAACCTCTATCCTACTGATTTCTACCTGTCTTCTCACCTCCCTCCTTCTCCCAGCCATTCCCCAGCCACTTATACTCGCATTACTTCCATCCTCTACGTTCAACAATTCCTTAAAGTGTTCTCCTCCATCTGCCCACTTTTTTCTCCCTTCTCCCTTCTAGTAATCTACCATGTTTATCTTTCAC